>NW_027141108.1:152500-385000 GCF_036365525.1 Heterodontus francisci
GTCTTTCCCTCTCTGTCACTCCCTCTCACTCCTTCTATCTCTGTCTCTGTCTCTCTCTCTCTCTGTCCCTCCATCTGTCTTTCCATCTCTGTCTCTCACTCTCCCTCCTTCTCTCTCTGTCTCTCTCTCTGTCTCTCTCTCTCTCTGTCCCTCCATCTGTCTTTCCCTGTCTGTTTCTCCCTCTCTCTCCTTCTATCTCTGTCTCTGTCTCTCTCTCTCTGTCTCTCCATCTGTCTTTCCCTCCCTGTCACTCCCTCTCTCCCCTTCTATCTCTGCCTCTCTCTCTGTCTCTCTCTCTCTCTGTCCCTCCATCTGTCTTTCCCTGTCTGTTTCTCCATCTCTCTCCTTCCATCTCTGCAACATCGAGGGCCGAAGGGCCTGTACTGCGCTGTAATGTTCTAATTCTAATTCTAATCTCTGCCTCTCTCTCTCTCTGTCCCTCCATCTGTCTTTCCCTCTCTGTCTCTTCCTCTGTTTCCTTATCTCTCTCTCTCTCTCAGTCTTTCCATCGGTCGTTCCTTCTCTGTCTCTCCCTCAGTCTCCTTCTATCTCTGTCCCTCTCTCTCACTCTCTCCATCTGTCTTTCCCTCCAGTTACTCCCTCTCTCTCCTTCTATCTCTGTCTCTCTCTCTCTATCCCTCCATCTGTCCTTCCCTGCCTGTCACTCCATCTCTCTCCCTGTCTCTCTCTCTCTGTCCCTCCATTAGTCTTTCCCTCCCTGACACTCCCTCTCTCTCCTTCTCTCTCTGTCTCTCTCTCTGTCTTTCCATCTGTATTTCCCTCCCTGTCTCTCCCTCTATCTCCTTCCATCTCTGCCTCTCTCTCTCTCTGTCTCTCCAACTGCCTTTCCCTCTCTATCTCTCCCAATCTCTCCTTCTCTCTCTGTCTCTCTCTCTCTGTCCCTCCATCTGTCTTTCCCTCTCTGTCACTCCCTCCGTCTCCTTCTATCTCTGTCTCTCTCTCTGCTATCACTGACACTAGGAGAGAGACAGAGGGACGGAGGGTTAGATATGAAGGCATAGAGAGTGCTGGAGAGAGGGACAAACTTGGAGAGAGAGAGAGATTGTTGAGTTGGATGAAGAGGATAATGTAAGATATATTAAAATTATTTAATCCTTCACTGCTGTGTACACAAACATATTTGAGATCGGTATGGAGCGAAAAAAAACATTGGGAGAGGGAGGAATGCAGATGAAGTTGGGGCCCAGGCAGACACTTTTGATGATCCAGAAGGAATAGCCTCCATTTTAAATATTCAGCCAGCTATTCCACTGTGGGAACCATCACACCCTCATGATATTGTTTGTACAAATTTCATGCTGGTTTATTGGTTAATTTTTAAATCTGTGATTGATAGATTCTTGTTAACCAAATGTATTAAGAGATAAGGGGCAAAGGCAGGATATATGGTGTAAGATTGATCACAGATCAGCCATGATCTCATTGAATGCCGGAAAAGAGTTGTGGGGTTAAATTGCATCCTCCTCTTCCAATATCCCCTGTTAAATATCCTTCTTTCTCTGTCAGTCACCCTGTTAGTCTATGTCTCTCTGTCTCTCTCTCTCTCTCTCTGTTTCGGACAGTGTCGAGTGAGATTCACTCTGTATCCACCCCATGATGTTCCTGCCCTCGGAGTGTGTGATGTGACAGCGGAGAGGGAAATTTACTCTCTGTCAAACCCAACCTTGTGCTTGGCTTGGAAATGTTTAATGGGACAGTGCAGCTGGAGATTTACTCTGTATCCCTGGAATTTAGAAGGTTATGGGTGTGCCTGTCCTTCTCCAAAACCCGGCATCCACTTACATTAAGGCAAGTGATACAGGAGCGTCTCAGTGACTGAGGCAGGTGAGTCTTGAGGCTGAGCCGGGCACAGTGAGTGACCCGGGTTAATCCGACACTCCGGGGAATATTTAAACTGAACTGTACTCTGTATCTAATCCGTGCTGTACCTTCTCTGAGAGTGTTTGATGGGGCAGTGTAGACGAGGAGAGTTATTCCTTACCCATTTTAAACATGGAGAAGTGAATATCCAAGAGATTGTTTTAAATGTGATGAGGGTTTCTGCCTCTACCATCCTTTAGAGTCAGAGAGAGATACAGCACTTATACAGGCCCTTCGGCCCGCCCAGTTTGTGCCGGCCATCAACCACCCATGTTATACTAATCCTTTCAGGCAGTGAGTTCCAGACACCCACCAGCCACACCCAATAGCCTCCATTTTAAACATCCAGCAAGCTATTCCACTGTGGGAGCCATCACACCCAAACAGACATAGAGACACACACACACACACACACACACACACACACACACACACACACACACACACACACACACACACACACACACACACACACACACACACACACACACACACACACACACAATGATATTGGTTGTGCAAATTTGATGCTGGCTTATTGGTTAATTTTTAAACCTGTGATTGATAGATTCTTGTTAACCAAAGGTATTAAGAGATAAAGGGCAAAGGCAGGATATATGGTGTAAGTTACATCACAGATCAGCCAAGATCTCATTTGATGCCGGAACAGGATTGTGTGGTTGAATTGCATCTTCCTCTTCCAATATCCCCTGTGAAGTATCCTTCTATCTCTTTTAGTCACCCTGTCAGTCCGTGTCTCTCTGTTTCTCTTTTTCTGTCTCTCTCTCTCTGTCTGTCTCTATCGGACAGTGTAGAGTGAGATTCACTCTGTATCCACCCCATGATGTTCCTGCCCTGGGAGTGTGTGATGGGACAGTGTAGAGGGAAATTTACTCTGTGTCAAACCCAACATTGTGCTTGGCTTGGGAATTTTTAATGGGACAGTGTAGCTGGAGATTTACTCTGTATCCCTGGAATTTTGAAGGCTCAGGTGTGATTTGATGATTGTTTTCAAGATAATAAGGGAAACTGATAGGGTAGACAGAGAGTAACAATTCCCACTGGCTGCAGAGTCTAGAACATGGGGGCATAGTCTAAAAATATAAACCTCGTCTAAAAACCTTTCAGGAGTGAAATGAAGAAACACTTCAACACACCAGGTGTGGTATCAGTTTGAAACTCTCTTCCACAATCAGCAATTGATGCTGAGACACTTGTTAATTTTTAAATCTGAGTTTGAGAGATTTTTGTTAACCAAAGGTATTAAGGGACAAAGATAGGTACATGGAGTTAGATCACACATCAGCCATGAGCTCATTGAATGACAGAACAGGGTTGAGGGGCCAAATGGCCTCCTCCTCTTCCTCTGTCCTACGCCCAATATCCTGCGATCACTCTCTGTGTCTTGGTCTCTGTCTCCCTCTTTGTCTCTCTGTCTGTCTGTCTGTCTCTCTCTCCTCTCATCTGTGGAAATCCACACACATCAGTCAGCCATTTTAGGTTCATTTTCAGTGGCCATTTTATGTTCCCACAACACTGGGACATTTATCGCTGTCTATCCCAAACCATCTCCCTTTGTAGTCTATTTGTGTCCTCCTCACAGCTTATTGTCCCACCTAACCTAGTATCTCTCTCCTTTGCTCCGTCTCACTCACGCACTCTCCCCCCTCTCTCTCCCCCCCCATTTCTCTCTCCCCCCATTTCTCTCTCTCCCCCCCACCCCCCCGCAATCTCTCTTTAAGTGTCCTGTTATCACATCCTTTATTACAGATTCGACCATTTTCCCAATGACTGATGTTAGACGAACAGGTCTTTAGTTCCCCATTTTCTCTCTCCTTCCTTTTGTAAATAGTGGGGTTACATTTGCTACCTTCTAATCTGCCTCTCTCACTCTGCCTCTCTCACACTGCCTCTGTCCCTCGCTATCTGTCTTACCCCCTCTCTCTCTCGCTATCTATCCCTCTCTGTCTTTTTCTCTCTCTCGCTCTATCTCTCCCTCTCTCTCTCTACCTCTGTCCATGTCTCAATTTGTGCCTCCCTCACACCATCTCTCCCTCTCTCTCTGTCTCTCTCTAGCTCTCTGTCTGCCTCTCTATGTCTGCCTCACTGTGTCTCCTTCTCTCTCTGTGCCTCTCTCACTCTCTATCTGTCTCTCCCCCAGCTCTCTCTCTCTGTCTCTACCTCTCTCTCTTTTTCAACCTCTGTCCATGTCTCAATTTGTGCCTCCCTCACACCATCGCTCCCTCTCTGTCTCTCTCTATCTCTCTCTCTGCCTCTCTCTCTCTGCCTCTCTCTCTTCAGCCTCTCCCTCTCTATCTCTCCCTCTCTCTCGCTGCCTCTGTCCACGTCTCAATTTGTGCCTCCCTCACACCATCGCTCCCTCTCTCTGTCTCTCTCTATCTCTCTCTCTGCCTCTCTCTCTCTCTCCCTTTCTCCCTCTCGCTTCCTCTGTCCACGTCTCAGTTTGTGTCTCCCCCACACCATCCCTCCCTCTCTCCCTCCCTCTCTCCCTCCCTCTCTCTCTCCCTCTCTCTCTCTCTCTTTCTCGCTCTCTCCATCCCTCTCTGTCTCTGTCTCAGAGTAACAGCTCAGATGATTAACCTCTTTATCCATGTGTTATGAACACGGGACTTTGTCTAGGATGTTGCCAGGACTGGAGAATTGTAGCTATGAGGATAGGCAGGGGTTGTTGTCCTTGGAACAGAGAAGGCTGAGGGGAGATCTGATTGAAATGTACAAAATGTTGAGGGTCCTGGATGGAGTGGAGGTGAAGGGCAGAGAACCATAGCAGAAAGGTCAGTGACGAGGGGGCATAGATTTAAAGTGATTGGTTGATAAATTAGAGGGGAGTTGAGGAAAATCTTTTTCACCCAGAGGGTCGCGATGGTCTGCAACTCACTGCCTGAAAGGGTAGTTGAGGCAGAGACCCTCAACTCATTCAGAAGGAGTCTGGATAGGCACCTCAAGTGCGGTAAGCTGCAGTGCTCGGACCAAATGCTGGAAGGTGGGATTAGAATAGGTTGATCGTTTTTCGGCTGGCACAGAGAGGATGGGCCAAGTGGCCACTTTCTGTGCCTTAAAATTTCTATGTTGCCCTCGCCAACTCTATTTTTCCCTCTGTTACTCTCTGAATCCCAGTCTCTCCCTCTCTGTTACCCTGCGAATCCCAGACTCTCACTCTCTCTTACCCTCTGAGTCCCAGTCTCTCCCTCTCTCTTACCCTCTGATGCCCAGTCTCTCCCTCTCTGTTACCCTCTGAATCCCAGTCTCTCCCTCTCTGTTACCCTCTGAATCCCAGTCTCTCCCTCTCCGTTCCCCTCTGAATCCCAGTCTCTCCCTCTCTGTTACCCTCTGAATCCCAGTCTCTCCCTCTCTGTTACCTTCTGAATCCCAGACTCTCCCTCTCTCTTACCCTCTGAATCCCAGTCTCTCCCTCTCCGTTACCCTCTGAGTCCCAGTCTCTCCCTCTCTGTTACCCTCTGAATCCCTGTCTCTCCCTCTCTGTTACCCTCTGAATCCTAGTCTCTCCCTCTCCGTTACCCTCTGAATCCCAGACTCTCCCCTCTGTTACCCTCTGAATCCCAGACTCTCCCTCTCTCTGACCCTCTGAGTCCCAGACTCTCCCTCTCTGTTACCCTCTGAATCCCAGTCTCTCCCTCTCTGTTACCCTCTGAATCCCAGTCTCTCCCTCTCTGTTACCCTCTGAATCCCAGTCTCTCCCTCTCTGTTACCTGACCAGAGCTTTATAAATGTTCAGCGCACCCTCTCGGCTTTTGTACTCACTGTCTCCAGTGTAAATTGTGGTATTCCCCAGGGGTTTTGATTAGGACCACTGATCTTATTGATATATGAATGACTTAGAATTTTTTTTTAGAACATTACAGCGCAGTACAGGCCCTTCGGCCCTCGATGTTGCGCCGACCTGTGAAACCATCTGACCTACACTATTCCATTTTCATCCATATGTCCATCCAATGACCACTTAAATGCCCTTAAAGTTGGCGAGTCTACTACTGTTGCAGGCAGGGCGTTCAACGCCCCTACTACTCTCTGAGTAAAGAAACTACCTCTGACATCTGTCCTATATCTATCACCCCTCAACTTAAAGCTATGTCCCCTCGTGTTTGCCATCACCATCCGAGGAAAAAGACTCTCACCATCCACCCTATCTAACCCTCTGATTATCTTACTTAGACTTGGGTTTACAGGGAATAACTTCAACATTGTGCCATTTGCAATGTAATAAACAGTGAAGGGAATAGGAGTAGACTTCAGGAGGATAGAGGCAGTCTGGTGAAATGGTCAGACACATAGCAGGTTAACTTCAATGCTGAGAAATGTCAAATGATGCATTTTGGAAGGAAGGCTGAGGAGAAGCGATATAAACTAAATGGTACAATGTTAAAATGGGTGCAGGGACAGAGAGAACTGGGATTTCATTTGTGTCACTTTTTACATCTAAAAGATTCAATTTGGGGCTTGCAATCTCTAAGTTGAATTTAGCTTCATCCTGAAAAGTGTTAACAAACATGTTTGGAAATGTGTCAAAAGCTGTTTCCATTTAGACATTCCTGCATTGTGGAAGTGTGAGCTCTCTTTGCAGAGACAGGAAATAGAGTTGTTTGAATGGACCTGCAGGTTTTAGTTGATGCAATAAGGTGAGAATTTGAATTGTGTCCCTTCCAGATACACAGAATTGAAGGTATTTACAGAACACCACATGAAGTAGTTTACCAATGTCTGACAAACTTCAAAGACTTCAAACACATGGAAGAAGAGGAGAAGGGAACAATATACAAAACCTCAGTCAGTCAGACAACAGCAGGAGGAAAATGAATCTCTTTTTATGGGTTTTAATTTGAAGGCCTGAGCTGATGATTGAAAAAGCAGGAGTTCAAATCCCACACAGGGCTGTTGTGAATTTGAATTCTATTTTTTCTTTCAAAAAACATAAATCTGGAGTTAAAAAGCCTCGAGGTTGGAATGATTCACTCCTGTCTACGAGTGCAAAGCCCGTGTGTGTCTCAGTTTGCTGTATTTATTAATGATTTTAAGATGATGTGGTAGAATGCAACATACCCAAGTTTACCAATGACACAAAAATAGGCAGCATTGTAAGCAGTGTAGCTGGAAGCATCAAATTACAAAGAGGTATTAATATCTTAAATAAATGGGCAAAACTGTGGTAGTTAGATTTCAATGTCAGCAAAAAAAGACTAGAGTACTTTATAAATGGTGTAAAGCTAGAAATACTGGAGGTTCAAAGAGACTTTGAGGGGTCCATGTCCATTTGAGTGCAGTGTAGATTTACCAGACTGATAACTGGACTTCAAGGGTTAAATTACGAGGTGATATTACACAAACTAGGGATTTATTGCCTGGAATTTAGGAGGATCAAGGTGATTTGTTCAAAGATGTTGAGATATTAAGGGGAACTGATGGGGTAGTTTGGGAGAAACTATTTCAGCAACTTGGGAACATAGGAACAGGAGTAGGCCATTCAGCCCATCGAGCCTGCTCTGCCATTCAATACGATCATGGCTGATCTTCCACTTCAATGCCTTTTTCCCAGACTGAGCTTCCACAGCCCACTGGGGTAGAGAATTCCAAAGATTCACAACCCTCTGAGTAAAGACATTTCTCCCCATCTCTGACCGAAGTGGCTTCCCCCTGATTTTGAAATTGTGTCCCCTGGTTCTAGACTCCCGAACCAAAGGAGACATCTTACCTGCATCTAACCTGTCTATCCCTTTAAGTATTTAGTATGTTTCAATAAGATCACCTCTCATTCTTCTAAACTCCAATGAGTATAGGCCCAACCTGTTCAACCATTCCTCATAAGACAACCCCTTCATCCCAGGAATCAGCCGAGTGAACCTTCTCTGAACTGGTTCCAATGCATCCAGGCCTGACCATTTATCCACTTTCTAAGTTGCTAAACACCTTAATATTTCCCTCTCACTCTGTTTATCCCATCCAATATTTCACACTCCTCCTCTTTAACTACAATATCTGCATCGTTCCCCCTCTTTTATAAAGAGGGAGACAAAGTATTCATTAAGAACCATGCCCACATCTCCCACCTCCATACACACATTCCCTTTTTGGTCCCTAATACTCTATCCTTATTTATCCTCTTGCTCTTCATGTATTTATAAAACATCTTTGTGATTTCTTTGTTTTAATAGTAATATTATTTTCCGGCCATTTCTTTGCTCTCCTAATTTGATTTTTAATTTCACCCTTGTACTTTCTACACTCCTCTCAGCTTTCTGTTGTATTGAGCTCTCGGTATCTGACATCAGCTTCCCTCTTGTGCCTTATCGTACCCGGTTTGATCCTTGACATCCAAGGGGCTCTAGATTTCGGAGTCCCACCCTGTTTGTCTTTGTGTGAACATATTTGACATATACCCACAATACAGGACTGGGCAGATAATGGGGATTGTTACTGAGGTTGTGTTTGGGGATTTTTACTGACATCAGTGTGGATTTTAAAGTGTGTCTCCCCTTCCCTCACATCTAAAGTCTCTCAGTGTTGTTGTTGTGTGTTGACAGCTTTTCCAGTGTCCAGTCCCTTTCAACTTTTAATAAAATCTGTGGAACACAAATAAATGTAAAGTTTCTCCTACAAGCTGTTTTGTCCTCCCTCTTTCACTGTCTTTCTCTGTCACTGCCCTATCTCTCTCTCTGTCTCTCTACAGGACTGGGCAGACACTGGGGATTGTTACTGAGGTTCTGTTGGTCATTTTTACTGACATCAGTGTGGATTGTAAAATCTGTCTGTGTGTGTCTGTGTGTGTCTGTGTGTGTGTGTGTGTGTCTGTGTGTGTGTGTCTCTGTGTGTGTGTGTGTGTGTCTGTCCCTTTATGTATGTGTCTGTGTGTGTCTGGATGTGTGTGAGAGAGAGAGAGAGAATATCAGGGTCACCTCGCTCCATCTCTATCTCTCCTTGTCTCTCTGTTTCTCCTCTCTCTATCTCTCCCTCTGTCAATCCGCCTCTCTCATAGAAACATAGAAAATAGGAGCAGGAGCAGGCCATTCGGCCCTTTGGGCCTGCTCCGTCATTCAATAAAGATCATAACTGATGGTCTAATTCAGTACCCTGTTCCCACTTTCTCCCCATACCCCTTGATCCCTTTGACATTAAGAAATATATCTCTCTCCTCCATGAATATATTTAATGACTTGGCCTCCACTGCCTTCTGCAGTAGAGAATTCCACAGGTTCACCACCCTCTACCCCATCCATCTCTCCCCCTCTATCTCCGTCTCCACCCTCTATCTCCCAATCCCCCTCTATCTCCGGCTCCCGCTCTCTCTCCCTCACCCCACTCTCTCTCCCTCACCCCACTCTATCTCCCTCTCCCCCTCTATCTCCCTCTCCCCCTCTATCTCCCTCACCCCACTCTATCTCCCTCACCCCACTCTATCTCCCTCACCCCACTCTATCTCCCTCTACCCCTTCTATCTCCCTCTCCCCCCTCTATCTCCCTCTCCCCCCTCTATCTCCCTCTCCCACCCTATCTCCCTCTCCCACCCTATCTCCCTCTCCCACCCTATCTCCCTCTCCCCCCTCTATCTCCCTCTCCCCCCTCTATCTCCCTCTCCCCCCTCTATCTCCCTCTCCCCCCTCTGTCTCCGTCTCCCCCCTCTATCTCCGTCTCCACCCTCTATCTCCCTCTCCCGCTGTCTCTCCCTCACCCACACTCTATCTCCCTCTCCCCCCTCTATCTTCCTCTCCCCCTCTATCTCCCTCTGCCCCTCTATCTCCCTCTCCCACTCTATCTCCCTCTCCCACTCTATCTCACACATCCCCTCGATCTCACTCTCTCCCTCTATCTCTCTCCCCCTCTATCTCTCTCCCCCTCTATCTCTCCCCCTCTATCTCTCTCTCACCCTCTATCTCTCTCTCCCCCTCTATCTCTCTCTCCCCCTCTCTCTCACACACCCCCTCTATCTCACACACACCTTCTATCTCACACACCCTCTCTATCTCCCTCTCCCCCCTCTATCTCCCTCTCCCCCTCTATCTCCCTCTCCCACTCTATCTCCCGCTCCCACTCTATCTCACACATCCCCTCGATCTCACTCTCTCCCTCTATCTCTCTCCCCCTCTATCTCTCTCTCCCCCTCTATCTCTCTCTCCCCCTCTATCTCTCTCTCCCCCTCTATCTCTCTCTCCCCCTCTATCTCTCTCTCCCCCTCTATCTCTCTCCCCCTCTATCTCTCTCTCCCCCTCTATCTCTCTCTCCCCCTCTATCTCTCTCTCCCCCTCTATCTCTCTCTCCCCCTCTATCTCACACACCCCCTCTATCTCACACACACCTTCTATCTCACACACCCTCTCTATCTCACTCTTCCCCTCTATCTCACTCTTCCCCTCTATCTCACTCTTCCCCTCTATCTCACTCTCCCCCTCTATCTCACACACACCTTCTATCTCACACACACCTTCTATCTCACACACCCTCTCTATCTCACTCTTCCCCTCTATCTCACTCTTCCCCTCTATCTCTCTCTCCCCCTCTATCTCTCTCTCCCCCTCTATCTCTCTCTCCCCCTCTATCTCTCTCTCCCCCTCTATCTCTCTCTCCCCCTCTATCTCTCTCCCCCTCTATCTCTCTCTCCCCCTCTATCTCTCTCTCCCCCTCTATCTCTCTCTCCCCCTCTATCTCTCTCTCCCCCTCTATCTCTCTCTCCCCCTCTATCTCTCTCTCCCCCTCTATCTCACACACCCCCTCTATCTCACACACACCTTCTATCTCACACACCCCCTCTATCTCACTCTCCCCCTCTATCTCACACACACCTTCTATCTCACACACCCCCTCTATCTCACACACACCTTCTATCTCACACACCCCCTCTATCTCACTCTCTCCCCTCTATCTCTCTCTCCCCCTCTATCTCTCTCCCCCTCTATCTCTCTCCCCCTCTATCTCTCTCTCCCCCTCTATCTCTCTCTCCCCCTCTATCTCTCTCTCCCCCTCTATCTCTCTCTCCCCCTCTATCTCACACACCCCCTCTATCTCACACACACCTTCTATCTCACACACCCCCTCTATCTCACTCTCCCCCTCTATCTCACTCTCCCCCTCTATCTCACACACCCCCTCTATCTCACACACCCCCTCTATCTCACACACCCCCTCTATCTCACACACCCCCTCTATCTCACACACCCCCTCTATCTCACACACCCCCTCTATCTCACTCTCCCCCTCTATCTCACTCTCCCCCTCTTTCTCACTCTCCCCCTCTATCTCACTCTCCCCCTCTATCTGTCTCTCGCCCTCGATCTCACTCTCTCCCTCTATCAGTCTCTCCCTCTATCAGTCTCTCCCCCCTCTACCTCCCTCTCCCCTTCCTCCTGACACACCCTCTCTCTCCTTCTATCTCTGTCTCTGCCACTCTCTCTGTCTCTCTCTCTGTCCCTCCTTCTGTCTTTCGTTCTCTGTCTCTATGTCTTTCTCCTTCTATCTCTCTGTCTTAATCTCTCTCTCTGCCCCTCCATCTGCCTTTTCCTCTCTGTCTCTCCCTCTCTCTCCTTCTATCTGTGTGTGTCTCTCTCTCTCTGTCTCTCCATCTGTCTTTCCCTTTCTGTCTCTCCCTCTCTCTCCTTCTCTCTCTGTCTCTGCCTCTCTCTCTGTCTCTCCCTCTCTCTCCTTCTCTCTCTGTCTCTGCCTCTCTCTCTGTCTCTCCCTCTCTCTCCTTCTCTCTCTGTCTCTGCCTCTCTGTCTGTCTCTCTCCCTCTATCTGTCTCTCTCCCTCTATCTGTCTCTCTCACTCTATCTGTCTCTCCCCCCTCTACCTCCCTCTCCCCTTCCTCCTGACACACCCTCTCTCTCCTTCTATCTCTGTCTCTGCCACTCTCTCTGTCTTCTCTCTGTCCCTCCTTCTGTCTTTCGTTCTCTGTCTCTATGTCTTTCTCCTTCTATCTCTCTGTCTTAATCTCTCTCTCTCTGCCCCTCCATCTGCCTTTTCCTCTCTGTCTCTCCCTCTCTCTCCTTCTATCTCTGTGTCTCTCTCTCTCTGTCTCTCCATCTGTCTTTCCCTTTCTGTCTCTCCCTCTCTCTCCTTCTCTCTCTGTCTCTGCCTCTCTCTCTGTCTCTCCCTCTCTCTCCTTCTCTCTCTGTCCCTCCATCTGTCTTTCCCTCTCGGTTACTCCCTCTCTCTCCTTCTATCGCTGTCTCGCTCTCTGTTCCTCCAAATGTCTTTCCCTCTCTGCCAATCCCTCTCTCCTTCTCTCTGTCTCTGCCTCTCTCTCCTTCTCTCTCTCTCGGTCCCTCCATCTGTATACCCCCCCCAACCCCACCACCTGTCACTCCCTCTCTCTCCTTCTATCTATGTCTCTCGCTCTCTATCCCTCCATCTATCCTTCCCTCTCTGTCACTCCATCTCTCTCCTCTCCCTTTCTCTCTCTCTGTCTTTCCATCTGTCTTTCTCTCCCTGTCACTCCCTCTCTCTCCTTCTATCTATGTCTCTCGCTCTCTATCCCTCCATCTATCCTTCCCTCTCTGTCACTCCATCTCTCTCCTTCTCTCCCTTTCTCTCTCTCTCTGTCTTTCCATCTGTCTTTCTCTCCCTGTCACTCCCTCTCTCACCGTCCATCTCTGCCTCTCTCTATCTCAGTCACTCCATCTGTCTTTCCCTCCCTCTGTCTGTCCCTCCATTTGTCTTTCCCTCCCTGACACTCCCTCTCTCTGCTTCTCTCTCAGTCTGTCTCTCTGTCTTTCCATCTGTATTTCCATCCCTGTCTCTCCCTCTCTCTCCTTCCATCTCTGCCATTCGCTCTCTCTGTCTCTCCTTCTGTCTTTCGCTCTATGTCTCTCCCTCTATCTCTGTCTTTCCATCTGTCTTTCCCTTTCTGTCACACCCTCTCTCCTTCTATTTGTCTCTCTCTTTCTATCCCTCCATCTGTTCTTCCCTCCCTGTCACTCCATCTCTGCCTCTCTCTCTCTGTCTCTCCATCTGTCCTTCCCTCACTGTCACTCCATCTCTCTCCTCTCTGTCTCTCACTCTGTCCCTCCATCTGTCTTTCCCTCTCTGTCACTCCCTTCTCTGTCCTTCTATCTCTGTCTCTCTCTCTCTGTCTCTCCATCTGTCTCTCCTTCTCTGTCTCTCCCTCTCTCTCCTTCTCTGTCTCTCCCTCTCTCTCCTTCTCTTTCTCTCTCTGCCTCTCTCTCTGTTTCTCTCTTTGTTCCTCCATCTGTCTTTCCCTTTATGTCACTCCCTCTCTCCTTCTATTTGTCTCTCTCTTTCTATCCCTCCATCTGTTCTTCCCTCCCTGTCACTCCATCTCTCTCCTTCCATCTCTGCCTCTCTCTCTCTCTCTCCATCTGTCCTTCCCTCACTGTCACTCCATCTCTCTCCTCCGTGTCTCTCACTCTGTCCCTCCATCTGTCTTTCCCTCTCTGTCACTCCCTTCTCTGTCCTTCTATCTCTGTCTCTCTCTCTCTGCCTCTCCATTTGTCTTTCCCTCTCTGTCTCTCCCTCTCTCTCCTTCTATCTCTGTCTCTCTCTCTCTCTGTCCCTCTGTCTGTCCTTCCTTCCCTGTCACTCCCACTCTCTCCTTCTATCTCTGTCTCTTTCTATGTCCCTCCATCTGTCTTTCCTTCTCAGTCTCTCCATCTCTCTCCTATCTCTGTCTCTCTCTCTCTCTGTCTTTCCATCCGTCTTTCCCTCCCTGTCACTCCCTATCTCTCCTTCTCTCTCTGTCTCTCTCTCTCTGTCTCTCCATCTGTCTTTCCCCCTGTCACTCCCTCTCTCTCCTTCTATCTCTGTCTATTTCTCTCTATCCCTCCATCTGTCCTTCTCTCCCACTCCAAATCTCTCCTTCTCTCTCTCTGTCCCTCCATCTGTCTTTCCCTTTCTGTCACTCCCTCTCACTCCTTCTATCTCTGTCTCTGTCTCTCTCTCTCTGTCCCTCCATCTGTCTTTCCATCTCTGTCTCTCACTCTCCCTCCTTCTCTCTCTGTCTCTCTCTCTCTCTGTCCCTCCATCTGTCTTTCCCTGTCTGTTTCTCCCTCTCTCTCCTTCTATCTCTGTCTCTGCCTCTCTCTCTCTGTCTCTCCATCAGTCTTTCCCTCCCTGTCACTCCCTCTCTCCCCTTCTATCTCTGCCTCTCTCTCTGTCTCTGTCTCTCTGTCTCTGTCTCTGTCTCTCTCTCTCTCTCTCTGTCCCTCCATCTGTCTTTCCCTGTCTGTTTCTCCATCTCTCTCCTTCCATCTCTGCCTCTCTCTCTCTGTCCCTCCATCTGTCTTTCCCTCTCTGTCTCTTCCTCTGTTTCCTTATCTCTCTCTCTCTCTGTCTTTCCATCAGTCGTTCCTTCTCTGTGTCTCCCTCAGTCTCCTTCTATCTCTGTCCCTCTCTCTCACTCTCTCCATCTGTCTTTCCCTCCAGTCACTCCCTCAGTCTCCTTCTATCTCTGTCCCTCTCTCTCACTCTCTCCATCTGTCTTTCCCTCCAGTCACTCCCTCTGTCTCCTTCTATCTCTATCTTTGACCCGATAAGGTAATAAATGCCAAAATTCTGGAGTTTTTTGGAGTACGTTAAGCTTTACTCTGTCTGGCTTTCAGAAATTAAACATTACACATGCACTGCAAGATTAAAGATTATACATAGGTTAGGTTACATAGAATTTTGGAAGGACTAACAAGGCTGGGGAATATCCAATGAATGGTAGGATCATAGGAAGTACCGAGTGTCAGAGGGATCTTGGTGTACTTGTCCATAGATCACTGAAGGCTGCAGCGCAGGTAGACAAGGTGGTTAGGAAGGTATATGGGATACTTGCCTTTATTAGTTGAGGCATAGAATATAAGAGCAGGGAGGTTATGATGGAGCTATATAAAACACTGGTTAGGCCACAGCTGGAGTACTGTGTACAGTTCTGGGCACCACACTATAGGAAGGATGTGATTGCACTGGAGAGGATGCAGAGGAGATTGACCAGGATGTTGCCTGGGCTGGAGCATTTCAGCTATGAAGAGAGACTGAAAAGGCTAGGGTTGTTTTCCTTAGAGCAGAGAAGGCTGAGGGGGGACCTGATTGAGGTGTACAAAATTATGAGGGGCATTGATAGGTTAGATAGGAAGAAACTCCCTCTTTGTCTCTCTTTCTGTCTGTCTCTCTCTCTCTCCTCTCATCTGTGGAAATCCACACACATCAGTCAGCCATTTTAGGTTCATTTTCAGTGGCCATTTTATGTTACCACAACACTGGGACATTTATCGCTGTCTATCCCAAACCATCTCTCTTTGTAGTCTATTTGTGTTCTCCTCACAGCTTATTGTCCCACCTAACCTAGTATCTCTCTCCTTTGCTCCGTCTCACTCACACACTCTCCCCCCTCTCTCTCCCCCCCCCATTTCTCTCTCCCCCCCATTTCTCTCTCCCCCCACCCCCTGCAATCTCTCTTTAAGTGTCCTGTTATCACATCCTTTATTATAGATTCGAGCATTTTCCCAATGACTGATGTTAGACGAACAGGTCTTTAGTTCCCCATTTTCTCTCTCCTTCCTTTTGTAGATAGTGGGGTTACATTTGCTACCTTCTAATCTGCCTCTCTCACACTGCCTCTGTCCCTCGCTAGCTGTCTTACCCCCCTCTCTCTCTCGCTATATCTCCCTCTCTCTCTTTTTCTCTCTCTCGCTCTATCGCTCCC
This sequence comes from Heterodontus francisci, assembly GCF_036365525.1. Lineage (NCBI taxonomy): Eukaryota > Metazoa > Chordata > Chondrichthyes > Heterodontiformes > Heterodontidae > Heterodontus > Heterodontus francisci. The sequence continues at coordinate 168,049 of NW_027141108.1, forward strand.
TCTCTCTCTATCTCTGTCCATGTCTCAATTTGTGCCTCCCTCACACCATCTCTCCCTCTCTCTCTGTCTCTCTCTAGCTCTCTGTCTGCCTCTCTATGTCTGCCTCTCTGTGTCTCCTTCTCTCTCTGTGCCTCTCTCACTCTCTATCTGTCTCTCCCCCAGCTCTCTCTCTCTGTCTCTCCCTCTCACTCTTTATCAACCTCTGTCCATGTCTCAATTTGTGCCTCCCTCACACCATCGCTCCCTCTCTCTCTGTCTCTCTCTATCTTTCTCTCTTCCTCGCTCTCTCTCTGCCTCTCTCTCTTCTGCCTCTCCCTCTCTATCTCTCCCTCTCTCTCTCTCGCTGCTTCTGTCCACGTCTCAGTTTGTGTCTCCCCCACACCATCTCTCCCTCCCTCTCTCCCTCCCTCTCTCTCTCCCTCTCTCTCTCTCTCCCTCCCTCTCTGTCTCTGTCTCAGAGTTACAGCTCAGATGATTAACCTCTTTATCCATGTGTTATGAACACGGGACTTTGTCTCTCTCCCATTTTCTAGGATGTTGCCAGGACTGGAGAATTGTAGCTATGAGGATAGGCAGGGGTTGTTGTCCTTGGAACAGAGAAGGCTGAGGGGAGATCTGATTGAAATGTACAAAATGTTGAGGGTCCTGGATGGAGTGGAGGTGAAGGGCAGAGAACCATAGCAGAAAGGTCAGTGACGAGGGGGCATAGATTTAAAGTGGTTGGTAGAAAAATTAGAGGGGAGTTGAGGAAAATCTTTTTCACCCAGAGGGTCGCGATGGTCTGGAACTCACTGCCTGAGAGCGTAGTTGAGACAGAGAACCTCAACTCATTCAGAAGGAGTCTGGATAGGCACCTCAAGTGCGGTAAGCTGCAGTGCTCGGACCAAATGCTGGAAGGTGGGATTAGAATAGGTTGATCGTTTTTCGGCTGGCACAGAGAGGATGGGTGAAGTGGCCGCTTTCTGTGCCTTAAAATTTCTATGTTGCCCTTGCCAACTCTATTTTTCCCTCTGTTACTCTCTGAATCCCAGTCTCTCCCTCTCTGTTACCCTGCGAATCCCAGACTCTCCCTCTCTCTTACCCTCTGAGTCCCAGTCTCTCCCTCTCTGTTACCCTCTGAATCCCAGTCTCTCCCTCTCTGTTACCCTCTGAATCCCAGTCTCTCCCTCTCTGTTACCCTGCGAATCCCAGACTCTCCCTCTCTCTTACCCTCTGAGTCCCAGTCTCTCCCTCTCTGTTACCCTCTGAATCCCAGTCTCTCCCTCTCTGTTACCCTCTGAATCCCAGTCTCTCCCTCTCCGTTCCCCTCTGAATCCCAGTCTCTCCCTCTCTGTTACCCTCTGAATCCCAGTCTCTCCCTCTCTGTTACCCTCTGAATCCCAGTCTCTCCCTCTCCATTACCCTCTGAATCCCAGTCTCTCCCTCTCCGTTACCCTCTGAATCCCAGTCTCTCCCTCTCTGTTACCATCTGAATCCCAGTCTCTCCCTCTCTGTTACCCTCTGAATCCCAGTCTCTCCCTCTCCGTTACCCTCTGAGTCCCAGTCTCTCCCTCTCCGTTACCCTCTGAGTCCCAGTCTCTCCCTCTCTGTTACCCTGCGAATCCCAGACTCTCCCTCTCTCTTACCCTCTGAGTCCCAGTCTCTCCCTCTCTGTTACCCTCTGAGTCCCAGTCTCTCCCTCTCTGTTACCCTCTGAATCCCAGACTCTCCCTCTCCGTTACCCTCTGAATCCCAGTCTCTCCCTCTCTCTTACCCTCTGAATCCCAGTCTCTCCCTCTCCGTTACCCTCTGAATCCCAGACTCTCCCTCTCCGTTACCCTCTGAGTCCCAGTCTCTCCCTCTCTCTTGCCCTCTGAGTCCCAGTCTCTCCCTCTCTGTTACCCTCTGAATCCCAGTCTCTCCCTCTCCGTTACCCTCTGAGTCCCAGTCTCTCCCTCTCTCTTACCCTCTGAGTCCCAGTCTCTCCCTCTCCGTTACCCTCTGAATCCCAGTCTCTCCCTCTCCGTTACCCTCTGAATCCCAGTCTCTCCCTCTCCCTTACCCTCTGAATCCCAGTCTCTCCCTCTCTGTTACCCTCTGAATCCCAGTCTCTCCCTCTCCCTTACCCTCTGAATCCCAGTCTCTCCCTCTCTGTTACCCTCTGAATCCCAGTCTCTCCCTCTCTGTTACCCTCTGAGTCCCAGTCTCTCCCTCTCCGTTACCCTCTGAATCCCAGTCTCTGCCTCTCTGTTACCTGACCAGAGCTTTATAAATGTTCAGCGCACCCTCTCGGCTTTTGTACTCACTGTATACAGTGTAAATTGTGGTATTCCCCAGGGGTTTTGATTAGGACCACTGATCTTATTGATATATGAATGACTTAGACTTTGGTGTGCAGGGAATAACTTCAACATTGTGCCATTTGCAATGTAATAAACAGTGAAGGGAATAGGAGTAGACTTCAGGAGGATAGAGGCAGTCTGGTGAAATGGTCAGACACATAGCAGGTTAACTTCAATGCTGAGAAATGTCAAATGATGCATTTTGGAAGGAAGACTGAGGAGAAGCGATATAAACTAAATGGTACAATGTTAAAATGGGTGCAGGGACAGAGAGATCTGGGATTTCATTTGTGTCACTTTTTACATCTAAAAGATTCAATTTGGGGCTTGCAATCTCAAAGTTGAATTTAGCTTCATCCTGAAAAGTGTTAGCAAACATGTTGGGAAATGTGTCAAAAGCTGTTTCCATTCAGACATTCCTGCATTGTGGAAGTGTGAGCTGTCTTTGCAGAGACAGGAAATAGAGTTGTTTGAATGGACCTGCAGGTTTTAGTTGATGCAATAAGGTGAGAATTTGAATTGTGTCCCTTCCAGATACACAGAATTGAAGGTATTTACACAACACCACATGAAGTAGTTTACCAATGTCTGACAAACTTCAAAGACTTCAAACACATGGAAGAAGAGGCGAAGGGAACAATATACAAAACCTCAGTCAGTCAGACAACAGCAGTAGGAAAATGAATCTCTTTTTCTGGGTTTTAATTTGAAGGCCTGAGCTGATGATTGAAAAAGCAGGAGTTCAAATCCCACACAGGGCTGTTGTGAATTTGAATTCTATTTTTTCTTTAAAAAAACATAAATCTGGAGTTAAAAAGCCTCTAGGTTGGAATGATTCACTCCTGTCTACTCGTGCAAAGCCCGTGTGTGTCTCAGTTTGCTGTATTTATTAATGATTTAAGATGATGTGGTAGAATGCAACATACCCAAGTTTACCAATGACACAAAAATAGGCAGCATTGTAAGCAGTGTAGCTGGAAGCATCAAATTACAAAGAGATATTAATATCTTAAATAAATGGGCAAAACTGTGGCAGTTAGATTTCAATGTCAGCAAAAAAAGACTAGAGTACTTTATAAATGGTGTAAAGCTAGAAATACTGGAGGTTCAAAGAGACTTTGAGGGGTCCATGTCCATTTGAGTGCAGTGTAGATTTACCAGAATGATAACTGGACTCCAAGGGTTAAATTACGAGGTGATATTACACAAACTAGGGATTTATTGCCTGGAATTTAGGAGGATCAAGGTGATTTGATCAAATCTGTTGAGATATTAAGGGGAACTGATGGGGTAGTTTGGGAGAAACTATTTCAGCAGCTTGGGAACATAGGAACAGGAGTAGGCCATTCAGCCCATCGAGCCTGCTCTGCCATTCAATACGATCATGGCTGATCATCCACTTCAATGCCTTTTTCCCAGACTGAGCTTCCACAGCCCACTGGGATAGAGAATTCCAAAGATTCACAACCCTCTGAGCAAAGACATTTCTCCCCATCTCTGACCTCAGTGGCTTCCCCCTGATTTTGAAATTGTGTCCCCTGGTTCTAGACTCCCGAACCAAAGGAGACATCTTACCTGCATCTAACCTGTCTATCCCTTTAAGTATTTAGTATGTTTCAATAAGATCACCTCTCATTCTTCTAAAGTCCAATGAGTTTAGGCCCAACCTGTTCAACCATTCCTCAGAAGAAAACCCCTTCATCCCAGGAATCAGCCGAGTGAACCTTCTCTGAACTGGTTCCAATGCATCCAGGCCTGACCATTTATCCACTTTCAAAGTTGCCAAACACCTTAATATTTCCCTCTCACTCTGTTTATCCCATCCAATATTTCACACTCCTCCTCTTTCACTACAATACCTGCATCGTTCCCCCTCTTTTATAAAGAGGGAGACAAAGTATTCATTAAGAACCATGCCCACATCTCCCACCTCCATACACACATTCCCTTTTTGGTCCCTAATACTCTATCCTTATTTATCCTCTTGCTCTTCATGTATTTATAAAACATCTTTGTGATTTCTTTGCTTTTAATGGTAATATTATTTTCCGGCCATTTCTTTGCTCTCCTAATTTGATTTTTAATTTCACCCTTGTACTTTCTACACTCCTCTCAGCTTTCTGTTGTATTGAGCTCTCGGTATCTGACATCAGCTTCCCTCTTGTGCCTTATCGTACCCGGTTTGATCCTTGACATCCAAGGGGCTCGAGATTTCGGAGTACCACCCTGTTTGTCTTTGTGTGAACATATTTGACATATACCCACAATACAGGACTGGGCAGATAATGGGGATTGTTACTGAGGTTGTGTTTGGGGATTTTTACTGACATCAGTGTGGATTTTAAAGTGTGTCTCCCCTTCCCTCACATCTAAAGTCTCTCAGTGTTGTTGTTGTGTGTTGACAGCTTTTCCAGTGTCCAGTCCCTTTCAACTTTTAATAAAATCTGTGGAACACAAATAAATGTAAAGTTTCTCCTACAAGCTGTTTTGTCCTCCCTCTTTCACTGTCTTTCTCTGTCACTGCCCTATCTCTCTCTCTGTCTCTCTACAGGACTGGGCAGACACTGGGGATTGTTACTGAGGTTCTGTTGGTCATTTTTACTGACATCAGTGTGGATTGTAAAATTTGTCTGTGTGTGTCTGTCTGTCTGTGTGTGTGTGTCTGTGTGTGTGTGTGTGTGTCTGTGTGTGTGTGTCTGTGTGTCTGTGTGTGTGTGTGTGTGTGTGTCTGTCTGTGTGTCTCTGTCTGTCCCTTTATGTATGTGTCTGTGTGTGTCTGGACATGTGTGTGTGAGAGAGAGAGAATATCAGGGTCACCTCGCTCCATCTCTATCTCTCCTTCTCTCTCTGTTTCTTCTTCTCTCTCCCTCTGTCAATCCGCCTCTCTCATAGAAACATAGAAAATAGGAGCAGGAGCAGGCCATTCGGCCCTTTGGGCCTGCTCCGTCATTCAATAAAGATCATGACCGATGGTCTAATTCAGTACCCTGTTCCCACTTTCTCCCCATACCCCTTGATCCCTTTGACATTAAGAAATATATCTCTCTCCTCCATGAATATATTTAATGACTTGGCCTCCACTGCCTTCTGCGGTAGAGAATTCCACAGGTTCACCACCCTCTACCCCATCCATCTCTCCCCCTCTATCTCCATCTCCACCCTCTATCTCCCTCTCCCCCTCTATCTCCCTCTCCCCCTCTATCTCACTCTCCCCATCGATCTGTCTCTCGCCCTCTATCTCCCTATCCCCCCTCTATCTCACTCTCCCCATCGATCTGTCTCTCGCCCTCTATCTCACTCTCTCCCTCTCCCCCCCTCTCTCTCCCTCTCCCCCCTCTCTCTCCCTCTCCCCCCTCTCTCTCCCTCTCCCCCTCTATCTCTCTCTGCCCCTCTATCTCTCTCTGCCCCTCTATCTCCCTCTGCCCCTCTATCTCCCTCTCCCCCTCTATCTGTCTGTCTCCCCCTCTATCTCTCTGTCTCTCTCCCTCTATCTGTCTCTCTCCCTCTATCTGTCTCTCCCCCCTCTATCTCCCTCTCCCCCTCCTCCTGACACTCCCTCTCTCTCCTTCTATCCCTGTCTCTGCCACTCTCTTTGTCTCTCTCTCTGTCCCTCCTTCTGTCTTTCCCTCTCTGACTCTATGTCTTTCTCCTTCTATCTCTCTCTCTTAATTTCTCTCTCTCTGCCCCTCCATCTGCCTTTTCCTCTTTGTCTCTCCCTCTCTCTACTTCTATCTGTGTGTATCTCTCTCTCTGTCTCTCCATCTGTCTTTCCCTTTCGGTCCCTCCCTCTCTCTCCTTCTCTCTCTGTCTCTGCCTCTCTCTCTGTCTCTCCCTCTCTCTCCTTCTCTCTCTGTCTCTCCATCTGTCGTTCCCTTTCTGTCTCTCCCTCTCTCTCCTTCTCTCTCTGTCTCTGCCTCTCTCTCTGTCTCTCTGTCTGTCTCCTTCTATCTGTGTGTCTCTCTCTCTCTGCCTCTCTATCTGTCTCTCTCTCTGTCCCTCCATCTGCCTTTCCCTCTCTGTCACTCCCTCACTCTCCTATCTCTGTCTCTCTCTCCTTCGATCTCTGCCTCTCCATCTGTCTTTCCCTCTCTGTCTTTCCCTCTCTGTCTTTCCCTCTCTGTCTCTCCCTCTCTCTCCTTCTCTCTCTGCCTCTCTCTCTGTCTCTCTCTCTATCCCTCCATCTGTCCTTCCCTCCCCGTAACTCCATCTCTCTCCCTGTCCCTCTCTGTCTGTCCCTCCATCTGTCTTTCCCTCTCTGACACTCCCAATCTCTCCTTCTTTCTCTGTCTCTGCCACTCTTTCTGTGTCTCTGTCTGTCCCTCCATCGGTCTTTCCCTCTCTGTCACTACCTCTCTCCTTCTCTCTGTCTCTCCCTCTCTCTCCTTCTCTCTCTCTCTGTCCCTCCATCTGTCTTCCCCCCGTCACTCCCTCTCTCTCCGTCTCTCTCTCTCCATCCCTCCATCTGACCTTCCCTCCCTGTCACTCCATCTCTCTCCTTCTCTCTCTGTCTCTCACTTTGTCCCTCCATCTGTCTTTCCCTCTCTGTCCCTCCCTCTCTCTCCTTCGATCTCTGTCTCTCCATCTATCATTCCCTCTGTCACTCCCTCTCTGTTCTTCTCTCTCTGTCTCTCACTCTGTCCCTCGATCTGTCTTTCCCTTCCTGTCTCTCCCTCTCTCTCCTTCTTTCTCTGTCTCTCTCTCTCTGTCTTTCCATCTGTCTTTCTCTCCTTGCCACTCTCTCTATCTCTCCCTCTGTCCCTCCATCGGTCTTTCCCTCTCTGTCACTCCCTCTCTCCTTCTCTCTGTCTCTCCGTCTCTCTCCTTCTCTCTCTCTCTGTGTCCCTCCATCTGTCTTCCCACCCCCCCCCCCCCGTCACTCCCTCTCCCTACTTCTATCTCTGTCTCTGCCACTCTCTCTGTCTCTCTCTCTTGTCCCTCCATCTGTCTTTCCCTCTCTGTCTCTCCATCTCTCTCCTTCTCTCTCTGTCTATCACTTTGTCCCTCCAACTGGCTTTCCCTTCCTGACACTCCCTCTCTCTCCTTCTCTCTCTGTCTCTGCCACTCTCTCTGTCTCTCTCTCTGTCCCTCCATCTGTCTTTCCCTCCCTGACACTCCCACTCTCTCCTTCTCTCTCTGTCTCTCTCTCTGTCTTTCCATTAGTCTTTCCCTCCTTGTCACTCCCTCTCTCTCCTTCCATTTCTGCTTCTCTCTCTCTCTGTCTCTCCAACTGCCTTTGCCTCTGTTTCTCTCCCACTCCCTCCTTCTCTCTCTGTCACTCCCTCTCTCTCCTTCTATTGCTGTCTATCTCGCTATCCCTCTATCCCTCCATCTGTCTTTCCCTCCCTGTCTCACCATCTCTCTCCTTCCATCTCTGTCTCTCTCTCTTTCCATCTGTCTTTCCCTCCTTGTCATTCCCTCTCTCTCCTTCTATCTCTCTCTCTCGTTCTATCCCTCCATCTATCCTTCCCTCCCTGTCACTCCATCTCTCTCCTTCTCTCTTTGTCGCTCTCTCTATCCCTCCATCTGTCCTTCCCTCCCTGTCACTTCCTCTCTCGCCTTCTATCTCTGTCTCTGCGTCTCACTCTGTCTCGCTCTCTCTGTCTCTCCAACAGCCTTTCCCTTTCTGTCTCTCCCTCTCTCTCCTTCTCTCCCTGTCTCTGCCTCCCTCTCTGTCTCTCCCTCTCTGTCCTTCTATCTCTGTCTCTGTCGCTCTATCCCTCCATCTATCCGACCCTCCCTGTCACTCCCTGTCACTCCATCTCTCTCCTTCTCTCTCTGTCCCTCACTCTGTCCCTCCATCTGTCCTTCCCTCTCTCTCCTTCTATCTCTGTCTCTCTCTCTCTGTCTCTCTGTCTGTCCCTCCATCTGTCCTGCCCTCCCTGTCCTTCTATCTCTGTCTCTCTCTCTCAGTCTCTCTCTCTGTTCCTCCATTTGTCTTTCCCTCTCTGTCTCTGTCCTTCTATCTGCTTCACTCTGTCTCTCTCTCTGTCCCTCCATCAGTTTTTCCCTGTCTGTTTCTCCATTTCTCTCCTTCTATCACTGTCTCTCTGTCTGTCCCTCCATCTGTCCTGCCCTCCCTGTCCTTCTATCTCTGTCTCTCTCTCTCAGTCTCTCTCTCTGTTCCTCCATTTGTCTTTCCCCCTCTGTCTCTGTCCTTCTATCTGCTTCACTCTGTCTCTCTCTCTGTCCCTCCATCAGTCTTTCCCTGTCTGTTTCTCCATTTCTCTCCTATATCTGTCTCTCTCTCTGTCCCTCCATTTGTCTTTCCATCTCTGTCTCTGTTCTTCTATCTCTGTCTCTGCTTCTCTCTGTCTCTCTCTCTGTCCCTCCATCAGTCTTTCCCTCTCTGTTTCTCCATTTCTCTCCTTCTATCTCTGTCTCTCTCTCTGTCCCTCCATCTGTCTTTCCCTCTCTGTCACTCCCTTTCTCCTACTCTCTGTCTCTCCCTCTCTCTCTGTCTCTCTCTCTGTCCCTCCATCTGTCTTTCCCTCTATCTCTCCCTCGCTCTCCTTCTCTCTCTGTCTCTCACTTTGTCTCTCCATCTGTCTTTCCCTCTCTGTCTCTCCCTTTCTCTCCTTCCATCTCTGCCTCTCTCTCTCTGTCTCTCCATCTGTCTTTCCCTCTCTGCCTCTCCCTCTCTCTCCTTCTATCTCTGTCTCTCTCTCTCGATCCCTCCGTCGGTCCTTCCCTCCCTGTCTCTCCCTCTCTCTCCTTCTATCTCTCTCTCTCTCTCTGTCTCTCCATCTGTCTTTCCCTCCCTGACACACTCTCTCTCTCCTTCTATCTCTGTCTCTCTCTATGTCCCTCCTTCTGTCTTTCCTTCTCTGTCTCTCCCTCTCTCTCCTTCCATCTCTGCCTCTCTCTCTCTGTCTCTCCATCTGCCTTTCCCTCTCTGTCTCTCCCTCTCTCTCCTTCTATCTCCGTCTCTCTCTCTCTGTCTTTCCATCTGTCTTTCCCTCCCTGTCACTCCCTCTCTCTCCTTCCATCTCTGTCTCTCTCTCTGTTCCTCCATCTGTCTTTCCCTCCCTGTCACTCCCTCTCTCTCCGTCCACCTCTGCCTCTCTCTCTCTGTCTCTCCATCTGTCATTCCCTCTGTCACTCCCTCTCTGTTCTTCTCTCTCTGTCTCTCACTCTGTCCCTCGATCTGTCTTTCCCTTCCTGTCTCTCCCTCTCTCTCCTTCTTTCTCTGTCTCTCTCTCTCTGTCTTTCCATCTGTCTTTCCTTCCTTGTCACTCCCTCTCTCGCCGTCCATCTCTGCTTCTCTCTCTCTCTGTCTCTCCAACTGCCTTTGCCTCTGTTTCTCTCCCACTCCCTCCTTCTCTCTCTGTCTCTCCCTCTCTCTTTGTCTCTCTGTCACTCCCTCTCTCTCCTTCTATTGCTGTCTATCTCGCTATCCCTCTATCCCTCCATCTGTCCTTCCCTCCCTGTCTCACCATCTCTCTCCTTCCATCTCTGTCTCTCTCTCTTTCCCTCCATCTGTCTTTCCTTCTCTGTCGCTCCCTCTCTCTCCTTCTATTGCTGTCTATCTCTCTATCCCTCTATCCCTCCATCTGTCCTTCCCTCCCGTCTCTCCATCTCTCTCCTTCTATTTCTGTCTCTCTCTCTGCCCCTCCATCTGTCTTTCCCTCTCTGTCACTCCCTCTCTGTCCTTCTATCTCTGTCTCTCTGTCTCTCCATCTGTCTTTCCCTCCCTGACACTCCCTCTCTGTCCTTCTATCTCTGTTGCTCTCTCTATCCCTCTATCCCTCCATCTGTCCTTCCCTCCCTGTCTCTCCATCTCTCTCCTTCTATCTCTGTCTCTCTGTCTCTGTCCGTCCATCTGTCTTTCCATCCCTGACACTCCCACTCTCTCCTTCTCTCTCTGTCTCTCTCTCTGTCTTTCCATTAGTCTTTCCCTCCTTGTCACTCCCTCTCTCTCCTTCCATCTCTGCCTCTCTCTCTCTGTCTCTCCATCTGTCTTTCCCTCTCTGCCTCTCCCTCTCTCTCCTTCTATCTCTGTCTCTCTCTCTCGATCCCTCCGTCGGTCCTTCCCTCCCTGTCTCTCCCTCTCTCTCCTTCTATCTCTCTCTCTCTCTCTGTCTCTCCATCTGTCTTTCCCTCCCTGACACACTCTCTCTCTCCTTCTATCTCTGTCTCTCTCTATGTCCCTCCTTCTGTCTTTCCTTCTCTGTCTCTCCCTCTCTCTCCTTCCATCTCTGCCTCTCTCTCTCTGTCTCTCCATCTGCCTTTCCCTCTCTGTCTCTCCCTCTCTCTCCTTCTATCTCCGTCTCTCTCTCTCTGTCTTTCCATCTGTCTTTCCCTCCCTGTCACTCCCTCTCTCTCTGCCTCTCTGTCTGTCTCTCTCCCTCTATCTGTCTCTCTCCCTCTATCTGTCTCTCCCCCCTCTACCTCCCTCTCCCCTTCCTCAAGACACACCCTCTCTCTCCTTCTATCTCTGTCTCTGCCACTCTCTCTGTCTCTCTTTCTGTCCCTCCTTCTGTCTTTCGTTCTCTGTCTCTATGTCTTTCTCCTTCTATCTCTCTGTCTTAATCTCTCTCTCTCTGCCCCTCCATCTGCCTTTTCCTCTCTGTCTCTCCCTCTCTCTCCTTCTATCTGTGTGTGTCTCTCTCTCTCTGTCTCTCCATCTGTCTTTCCCTTTTTGTCTCTCCCTCTCTCTCCTTCTCTCTCTGTCTCTGCCTCTCTCTCTGTCTCTCCCTCTCTCTCCTTCTCTCTCTGTCCCTCCATCTGTCTTTCCCTTTCGGTTACTCCCTCTCTCTCCTTCTATCGCTGTCTCGCTCTCTGTTCCTCCAAATGTCTTTCCCTCTCTGCCAATCCCTCTCTCCTTCTCTCTGTCTCTGCCTCTCTCTCCTTCTCTCTCTCTCGGTCCCTCCATCTGTAAACCCCCCCCCAACCCCACCACCTGTCACTCCCTCTCTCTCCTTCTATCTATGTCTCTCGCTCTCTATCCCTCCATCTATCCTTCCCTCTCTGTCACTCCATCTCTCTCCTCTCCCTTTCTCTCTCTCTGTCTTTCCATCTGTCTTTCTCTCCCTGTCACTCCCTCTCTCTCCTTCTATCTATGTCTCTCGCTCTCTATCCCTCCATCTATCCTTCCCTCTCTGTCACTCCATCTCTCTCCTTCTCTCCCTTTCTCTCTCTCTATGTCTTTCCATCTGTCTTTCTCTCCCTGTCACTCCCTCTCTCATCGTCCATCTCTGCCTCTCTCTATCTCAGTCACTCCATCTGTCTTTCCCTCCCTCTGTCTGTCCCTCCATTTGTCTTTCCCTCCCTGACACTCCCTCTCTCTCCTTCTCTCTCAGTCTGTCTCTCTGTCTTTCCATCTGTATTTCCATCCCTGTCTCTCCCTCTCTCTCCTTCCATCTCTGCCATTCGCTCTCTCTGTCTCTCCTTCTGTCTTTCGCTCTATGTCTCTCCCTCTATCTCTGTCTTTCCATCTGTCTTTCCCTTTCTGTCACACCCTCTCTCCTTCTATTTGTCTCTCTCGTTCTATCCCTCCATCTGTTCTTCCCTCCCTGTCACTCCATCTCTCTCCTTCCATCTCTGCCTCTCTCTCTCTGTCTCTCCATCTGTCCTTCCCTCACTGTCACTCCATCTCTCTCCTCTCTGTCTCTCACTCTGTCCCTCCATCTGTCTTTCCCTCTCTGTCACTCCCTTCTCTGTCCTTCTATCTCTGTCTCTCTCTCTCTGTCTCTCCATCTGTCTCTCCTTCTCTGTCTCTCCCTCTCCTTCTCTGTCTCTCCCTCTCTCTCCTTCTCTTTCTCTCTCTGCCTCTCTCTCTGTTTCTCTCTTTGTTCCTCCATCTGTCTTTCCCTTTATGTCACTCCCTCTCTCCTTCTATTTGTCTCTCTCTTTCTATCCCTCCATCTGTTCTTCCCTCACTGTCACTCCATCTCTCTCCTCCGTGTCTCTCACTCTGTCCCTCCATCTGTCTTTCCCTCTCTGTCTCTCCCTCTCTCTCCTTCTATCTCTGTCTGTCTCTCTCTCTCTCTCTGTCCCTCTGTCTTTCCTTCCTTCCCTGTCTCTCCCACTCTCTCCTTCTATCTCTGTCTCTTTCTATGTCCCTCCATCTGTCTTTCCTTCTCAGTCTCTCCATCTCTCTCCTATCTCTGTCTCTCTCTCTCTCTGACTTTCCATTCGTCTTTCCCTCCCTGTCACTCCCTATCTAAGCTTCTCTCTCTGTCTCAGTCTCTCTCTCTCTCTCTCTGTCTCTCCATCTGTCTTTCCCCCCTGTCAGTCCCTCTCTCTCCTTCTATCTCTGTCCATTTCTCTCTATCCCTCCATCTGTCCTTCCCTCCCTGTCACTCCAAATCTCTCCTTCTCTCTCTCTGTCCCTCCATCTGTCTTTCCCTTTCTGTCTCTCCCTCTCTCTCCTCTATCTCTGTCTCTCTCTCTCTGTCTCTCCATCTGTCTTTCCCTCTCTGTCACTCCCTCTCACTCCTTCTATCTCTGTCTCTGTCTCTCTCTCTCTCTGTCCCTCCATCTGTCTTTCCATCTCTGTCTCTCACTCTCCCTCCTTCTCTCTCTGTCTCTCTCTCTGTCTCTCTCTCTCTCTGTCCCTCCATCTGTCTTTCCCTGTCTGTTTCTCCCTCTCTCTCCTTCTATCTCTGTCTCTGTCTCTCTCTCTCTGTCTCTCCATCTGTCTTTCCCTCCCTGTCACTCCCTCTCTCCCCTTCTATCTCTGCCTCTCTCTCTGTCTCTCTCTCTCTCTCTCTCTCTCTCTCTCTCTGTCCCTCCATCTGTCTTTCCCTGTCTGTTTCTCCATCTCTCTCCTTCCATCTCTGCAACATCGAGGGCCGAAGGGCCTGTACTGCGCTGTAATGTTCTAATTCTAATTCTAATCTCTGCCTCCCTCTCTCTCTGTCCCTCCATCTGTCTTTCCCTCTCTGTCTCTTCCTCTGTTTCCTTTTCTCTCTCTCTCTCTCAGTCTTTCCATCGGTCGTTCCTTCTCTGTCTCTCCCTCAGTCTCCTTCTATCTCTGTCCCTCTCTCTCACTCTCTCCATCTGTCTTTCCCTCCAGTCACTCCCTCTCTCTCCTTCTATCTCTGTCTCTCTCTCTCTATCCCTCCATCTGTCCTTCCCTGCCTGTCACTCCATCTCTCTCCCTGTCTCTCTCTCTCTGTCCCTCCATTAGTCTTTCCCTCCCTGACACTCCCTCTCTCTCCTTCTCTCTCTGTCTCTCTCTATGTCCCTCCTTCTGTCTTTCCTTCTCTGTCTCTCCCTCTCTCTCCTTCCATCTCTGCCTCTCTCTCTCTGTCTCTCCTACAAGCTGTTTTGTCCTCCCTCTTTCACTGTCTTTCTCTGTCACTGCCCTATCTCTCTCTCTCTGTCTCTCTCAGGACTGGGCAGACACTGGGGATTGTTACTGAGGTTCTGTTGGTCATTTTTACTGACATCAGTGTGGATTGTAAAATCTGTCTGGGTGTGTCGGTGTGTGTCTGTGTGTGTGTGTGTGTCTGTGTCTGTGTGTGTGTCTCTGTGTGTGTCTGTGTGTGTGTGTGTGTGTGTCTCTGTCTGTCCCTTTATGTATGTGTCTGTGTGTGTCTGGACGTGTGTGTGTGAGAGAGAGAGAATATCAGGGTCACCTCGCTCCATCTTATCTCTCCTTCTCTCTCTGTTTCTCCTTCTCTCTCCCTCTCTCAATCCACCTCTCTCATAGAAACATAGAAAATAGGAGCAGGAGCAGGCCATTCGGCCCTTTGGGCCTGCTCCGTCATTCAATAAAGATCATGACCGATGGTCTAATTCAGTACCCTGTTCCCACTTTCTCCCCATACCCCTTGATCCCTTTGACATTAAGAAATATATCTCTCTCCTCCATGAATATATTTAATGACTTGGCCTCCACTGCCTTCTGCGGTAGAGAATTCCACAGGTTCACCACCCTCTACCCCATCCATCTCTCCCCCTCTATCTCCGTCTCCACCCTCTATCTCCGTCTCCACCCTCTATCTCCGTCTCCACCCTCTATCTCCGTCTCCACCCTCTATCTCCCTCTCCCCCCTCTATCTCCCTCACCCGCTCACTCTCCCTCACCCCCCCCTCTATCTCCCTCTCCCCCTCTATCTCCCTCTGCCCCTTTATCTCCCTCTCCCTCTCTATCTCACACATCTCCTCGATCTCACACATCCCCTCGATCTCACTCTTCCCCTCGATCTCACTCTTCCCCTCTATCTCACTCTCCCCCTCTATCTCCCACACCCCCTCTATCTCCCACACCCCCTCTATCTCCCACACCCCCTCTATCTCCCACACCCCCTCTATCTCCCACACCCCCTCTATCTCCCACACCCCCTCTATCTCCCACACCCCCTCTATCTCACACACCGCCTCTATCTCACACACAGCCTCTATCTCACACAACCCCTCTATCTCACACACAGCCTCTATCTCACACACCCCCTCTATCTCACTCTTCCCCTCTATCTCACTCTCCCCCTCTATCTGTCTCTCCCTCCACTATCTCACACACCCCCAATATCTCCCTCTCCCCCTCTATCTCACTCTCCCCCTCTATCTCACTCTCCCCCTCTATCTCACTCTCGCCCTCTATCTGTCTCTCCCCCTCTATCTCCCTCTCTCCCTCTCCCGCTCTCTCTCCCTCTCCCCCCTATCTCCCTCTCCCCCTCTATCTCCCACTCCCCCTCAATCTGTCTCTCGCCCTCTATCTCACACACCCCAAATATCTCCCTCTCCCCCTACATCTCCCTCTCCCCCCTCTGCCCCCTATATCTCCCTCTCCCCGTCTCTCTCCCTCTGCCCCTCTCTCTCCCTCTGCCCCTCTCTCTCCCTCTGCCCCTCTATCTCACTCCCCCCTCTATCTCACTCGTCCCCTCTATCTGTCTCTCCCCCCACTATCTCACATACCCCCAATATCTCCCTCTCCCCCTATATCTCCCTCTCCCCCCTCTCTCTCCCTCTGACCCCCTATATCTCCATCACCCCGTCTCTCTCCCTCTGCCCGTCTCTCTCCCTCTGCCCGTCTCTCTCCCTCTGCCCCTCTATCTCACTCTGCCCCTCTATCTCACTCTCCCCCTCTATCTCACTCTCCCCCTCTATCTGTCTGTCTCTCCATCCATCTGTCTGTCTCTCTCCCTCTATCTGTCTCTCTCCATCTATCTGTCTCTCCCCCCTCTATCTCACTCTCCCCCTCCTCCTGACACTCACTCTCTCTCCATCTACCTCTGTCTCTGCCACTCTCTCTGTCTCTCTCTCTGTCCCTCCTTCTGTCTTTCCCTCTCTATCTCTATGTCTTTCTCCTTCTATCTCTCTCTCTGTCGCTCCATCTTAATCTCTCTCTCTCTGCCCCTCCATCTGCCTTTTCCTCTCTGTCTCTCCCTCTCTCTCCTTCTATCTGTGTCTCTCTCTCTCTCTGTCTCTCCATCTGTCTTTCCCTTTCTGTCTCTCCCTCTCTCTCCATCTCTCTGTCTCTGCCTCTCTCTCTGTCCCTCCATCTGTCTTTCCCTCTCGGTCACTACCTCTCTCTCCTTCTATCTCTGTCTCGCTCTCTGTTCCTCCAAATGTCTTTCGCTCTCTGCCAATCCCTCTCTCCTTCTCTCTGTCTATCCCTCTCTCTCCTCTCTCTCTCGGTCCCTCCATCTGTATCCACCCCCCACCACCTGTCACTCCCTCTCTCTCCTATCTATGTCTCTCGCTCTCTATCCCTCCATCTATCCTTCCCTCTCTGTCACTCCATCTCTCTCCTTCTCTCCCTTTCTCTCCCTTACTCTCTCTCTCTGTCTTTCCATCTGTCTTTCCCTCTCTATGTCTGTCCATCGATCTCCTCTCTCTCTCTGTCCCTCCATTTGTCGTTCCCTCTCTGTCACTTCCTCTCTCTCCTTCTATCTCTGCCTCTCACTCTCTGTCCCTCCATCTGTCTTTCCCTCTCTGTCTCTCCATCTCTCTCCTTCTATCTCTGTCTCTCCATCTGTCTTTCCCTTTCTATCACTCCCTCTCTCTCTCCTTCCATCTCTGCCTCTCTCTGTCTCTCCATCAGTCTTTCCCTTTCTGTCACTCCCTCTATGTCCTTCTATCTCTCTCTCTCTAGCCCTCCATCAGTCCTTCCCTCCCTGTCACTCCATCACTCTCTCTGTCTCTCAGTCTGTCCCTCTATCTGTCTTAGCCTCCCTGACACTCCCTCTCTCTCCTTCTATCTCTGTATCTCTCTGTCTCTCCATCTGTTTTTTCCTCTAACCCCTCTCTCCTTCTCTGTCACTCCCTCTCTCTCCTTCTCTCTCACTCTGTCCCTCCATCCGTCTTTCCCTCCCTGTCACTCCCACTCTCTCCTATCTCTGTCTTTCTCTCTGTCTTTCCTTGTGAATTTCCCTCCCTATCACTCCCTCTCACTCGTTCTATCCCTGCCTCTCTCCCTGTCCCTCCATCTGTCTTCCCACACCCCACCCATCAATCCGTCTCTCTCCTTCTATCTCTGTCTCTATCTCTCTATCCCTCCATCTGTCCTTCCCTCCCTGTGACTCCATTTCTCTCCCTTTCTCTCTCTCTCTCTCTCTCTCTCTGTCCCACCATCTGTCTTTCCCTCTCTGTCTCTCCCTCTCTCTCCTTCCATCTCTGCCTCTCAGTCTCTCTGTCCATCCATCTGTCTTTACCTCTCTGTCTCTCCCTCTCTCTCCATCTATCTCTGTCTCTCTCTCTCTGTCTTTCCATATGTCTTTCCCTTCCTGTCACTCCCTCTCTCTCCTTCCATCTCTGCCTCTCTCTCTCTCTGTCTCTCCAACTGCCTTTCCCTCTCTGTCTCATCCACACTCTCCTTCTCTCTCTGTCTCTGCCTCTCTCTCTGTCTCTCTGTCTCTCTCTCTCTGTCCCTCCATCTGCCTTTCCCTCTCTGTTGCTCCCAATCTCTCCTACTATCTCTGTCTCTCTCTCTGTTCCACCATTTGTCTTACCCTCTCTGTCACTCCCACTCTCCTCCTCTCTATCTCTCCCTCTCCCTCCTTCACTTTCTCACCGTCCCTCCATCTGTCTTTCCCCCCGTGTCACTCCCTCTCTCTCCTTCTATCTCTGACCCTCTCTCTCTCCGTCCGTCTGTCATTCCCTCCCTGTCTCTCCATCTCTCTCCTTTTATCTCTATCTCTCCATCTTTCTGTCCCTCTCTGTCTCTCCCTATCTCTCCTTCTCTCTCTGTCTCTCACTTTGTCCCTCTGTCTGTCTTTCCCTCCCTGTCACTCCCTCTCTCTCCTTCTATCGCTGTCTTTCTCTCTGTCTCTCCATCTGTCTTTCCCTCCCCATCACTCCCTCTCTCTCCTTCCATCTCTGTCTCTCCAACTGCCTTTCCCTCTCTGTTTCTCCCAATCTCTCCTTCTATCTCTGTTTCTCTCTCTCAATCCCTCCATCTGTCCATCTGTCCTTCCCTCCCTGACACTCCCTCTCTCTCCTTCTCTCCCTGTCCCTCCATCTGTCTTTCCCTCCCAGTCTCTCCCTCTCTCTCCTTCTATCACTGTCTCTCTCTCTCTGTCTTTCCATCTGTCTTTCCCTTCCTGACATTCCCTCTCCCTCCTTCCATCTCTGCCACTCTCTCTCTCGCTCTGTCTCTCCAACTGCCTTTCCCTCTCTGTCTCTCCCAATCTCTCCTTCTCTCTTTGTCTCTGCCTCGCTCTCTGTCCCTCCATCTGTCTTTCCCTCTGTCTCTCCCCTCTCTGCTTCCATCTCTGTCTCTCTCTCTCTATCTCTCCATCTCTCTTTCCCTCCCAGTCACTCCCTCTCACTCTTACAATCTCTGTCTCCCCCTCTCTCTCCTTCTATCACTGTCTCTCTCACTGTCTTTCCATCTGTCCTTCCCTCCCTGTCACTCCCTCTCTCTCCTTCCATCTCTGCCTCTCTCTCTTTTTCTGTCTCTCCAACTGCCTTTCCCTCTCTGTCTCTCCCAATCTCTCCTTCTCTCTCTGTCTCTGCCTCTCTCTCTGTCCCTCCATCTGTCTTTCCCTCTCTGTCTCTCCCTCTCTGTCCTTCTATCTCTGTCTCTCTCTGTCAATCCCTCCATCTGTCCATCCGTCCTTCCCTGCCTGACACTCCATCTCTCTCCTTCTCTCTCTGTCTCTCTCTCTGTCCGTCCATCTGTCTTTCCCTCGCTGTCACTCCCTCTGTCTCCTTCCATCTCTGCCTCTCTCTCTCTATCTGTCTTTCCCTCTCTGTCTCTCCCTCTCTCTTCTTCTACCACTGTCTCTCTTTCTCTCTTTGAATCTGTCATTCCCGCCCTGTCACTCCCTCTCTCTCCTTCCATCTCTGCCCCTCTCTCTCTCTCTGTCTCCAACTGCCTTTCCCTCTCTGTCTCTCCCTCTCTCTCCTTCTATCTCTGTCTCTCTCTCTCTATCTCTCCATCTCTCTTTCCCTCCCAGTCACTCCCTCTCACTCTTTCAATCTCTGTCTCTCCCTCTCTCTCCTTCTATCACTGTCTCTCTCACTGTCTTTCCATCTGTCCTTGCCTCCCTGTCACTCCCTCTCTCTCCTTCCATCTCTGCCTCTCTCTCTTTCTCTGTCTCTCCAACTGCCTTTCCCTCTCTGTCTCTCCCTCTCTCTCCTTCTATCTCTTTCTCTCTCTGTCAATCCCTCCATCTGTCCATCCGTCCTTCCATGCCTGACACTCCCTCTCTCTCCTTCTCTCTCTGTCTCTCTCTCTGTCCATCCATCTGTCTTTCCCTCCCTGTCTCTCCCTCTGTCTCCTTCCATCTCTGCACCTCTCTCTGTCTCTCCATCTGTCTTTCCCTCCCTGTCACTCCCTCTCTCTCCTTCCATCTCTGCCCCTCTCTCTCTCCAACTGCCTTTCCCTCTCTGTCTCTCCCAATCTCTCCTTCTGTCTCTGTCTCTGCCTCTCTCTCTGTCTCTCTCTCTGTCCCTCCATCTGTCTTTCCCTCTCTGTCTCTCTCTCTCCATCTCTCCATCTCTCTTTCCCTCCAAGTCACTCCCTCTCTCTCCTTCAATCTCTGTCTCTCCCTCTCTCTCCTTCTATCACTGTCTCTCCATCTGTCTTTCCCTCCCCATCACTCCCTCTCTGTACTTCCATCTCTGCCTCTCTCGCTGTCTCTCCATCTGTCTTTCCCTCTCTGTCTCTCCCTCTCTCTCCTTCTTTCACTGTCTCTCTCCCTCTGTCTTTCCATCTGTCTTTCCCTCCCTGTCACTCCCTCATTCTCCTTCCATCTCTGCCTCTCTCTCTCTCTCTCTGTCCCTCCATCTGCCTTTCCCTCTCTGCCTCTCCCAATCTTTCCTTCTCTCTCTGTCTCTGCCTCTCTCTCTGTCCCTCCATCTGTCTTTCCCTCTCTGTCTCTCCCTCTCTCTCCTTCCATCTCTTTCTCTCTCTGTCAATCCCTCCATCTGTCCATCCATCCTTCCCAGCCTGACACTCCCTCTCTCTCCTTCTCTCTCTGTCTCTCTCTCTGTCCATCCATCTGTCTTTCCCTCCCTGTCTCTCCCTCTCTCTCCTTCTACCACTGTCTCCCTCTCTCTGTCTTTCCATCTGTCATTCCCTCCCTGTCACTCCCTCTCTCTCCTTCCATCTCTGCCCCTCGCTCTCTCTCTGTCTCCAACTGCCTTTCCCTCTCTGTCTCTCCCAACCTCTCCTTTTCTCTCTGTCTCTGTCTCTCCCTCTGTCCCTCCATCTGTCTTTCCCTCTCTGTCTCTCTCTATCTCTCCATCTCTCTTTCCCTCCCAGTCACTCCCTCTCTCTCCTTCAATCTCTGTCTCTCCCTCTCTCTCCTTCCATCACTGTCTCTCCATCTGTCTCTCCATCTGTCTTTCCCTCCCCATCACTCCCTCTCGCTACTTCCATCTCTGCCTCTCTCGCTGTCTCTCCATCTGTCTTTCCCTATCTGTCTCACCCTCTCTCTACTTCTTTCACTGTCTCTCTCCCTCTGTCTTTCCATCTGTCTTTCCCTCCCTGTCACTCCCTCACTCTCCCTCCATCTCTCTGTCTCTCTCTCTCTGTCCCTCCATCTGCCTTTCCCTCTCTGTCTCTCCCAATCTCTCCTTCTCTCTCGTTCTCTGCCTATCAGTCTCTCTCTCTGTCCCTCCATCTGCCTTTCCCTCTCTGTCTCTCCCAATCTCTCCTTCTCTCTCGTTCTCTGCCTATCAGTCTCTCTCTCTGTCCCTCCATCTGCCTTTCCCTCTCTGTCTCTCCCTCTCTCTCCTTCTATCTCTGTCTCTCTCTCTCAATCCCTCCAGCTGTCCATCCGTCCTTCCCTCCCTGACACTCCCTCTCTCTCCTTCTCTCTCTGTCTCTCCAAATGCCTTTCCCTCTCTGTCTCTCCCAAACACTCCTTCTCTCTCTCTCTCTGCCTCTCTCTCTGTCTCTCTCTCTGTCCCTCCATCTGTCTTTGCCTCTCTGTCTCTCCCTCTCTCTCCTTCTATCACTGTCTCTCCCTCTCTGTCTTTCCATCTGTCTTTCCCTCCTTGTCACTCCCCCTCTCTCCTTCCATCTCTGCCCCTCTCTCTTTCTCTCTGTCTCTCCAACTGCCTTTCCCTCTCTGTCTCTCCCAATCTCTCCTTCTCTCTCTCTCTCTGTCTCTCTCTCTGTCTCTCTCTCTGTCCCTCCATCTGTCTTTCCCTCTCTGTCTCTCCCTCTCTCTCCTTCTGTCTCTGTCTCTCTCTCTCTCCATCCCTCCACCTGTCCATCGGTCCTTCCCTTCCTGTCACTCCATCTCTCTCCATCTCTCTCTGTCTCTCTCTTGGTCTCTCCATCTGTCTTCCCACCCACCCCCATCACTCCATCTCTCTCCTTCTATCTCTGTCTCTCTCTCTCTCTATCCCTCCATCTGTCCTTCCTTCACTGTCACTCCATCTCTCTCCTCTCTCTGTCTCTCACTCTGTCCCTCCATCTGTCTTTCCCTCTCTGTCACTCCCTCCCTCTCCTTCTATCTCTGTCACTCCCTCTCTGTCTTTCTATTTCTATCTCTGTCTCTCTCTCTCTGTCTCTCCATCCGTCCTTCCCTCACTGTCACTCCATCTCTCTCCTCTCTCTGTCTCTCACTCTGTCCCTCCATCTGTCTTTCCCTCTCTGTCACTCCCTCCCTCTCCTTCTATCTCTGTCACTCCCTCTCTGTCTTTCTATTTCTATCTCTGTCTCTCTCTCTCTCTGTCTCTCCATCTGTCCTTCCCTCACTGTCACTCCATCTCTCTCCTCTCTCTGTCTCTCACTCTGTCCCTCCATCTGTCTTTCCCTCTCTGTCACTCCCTCCCTCTCCTTCTATCTCTGTCACTCCCTCTCTGTCTTTCTATTTCTATCTCTGTCTCTCTCTCTCTCTGTCTCTCCATCTGTCCTTCCCTCACTGTCACTCCATCTCTCTCCTCTCTCTTTCTCTCACTCTGCCCCTCCATCTGTCTTTCCCTCTCTGTCACTCCCTCCCTCTCCTTCTATCTCTGTCTCTCTCTCTGCTATCACTGACACTGGGAGAGAGACAGAGGGACGGAGGGTTAGATATGAAGGCATAGAGAGGGCCGTAGAGAGGGACAAACTTGGAGAGAGAGAGAGAATGTTGAGTTGGATGAAGAGGATAATGTAAGATATATTAACTTGATTTAATCCTTCACTGCTGTGTACACAAACATATTTGAGATAGGTATGGAGAGAAAACGAACATCGGGAGAGGGAGGAATGCAGTAAAGTTGGGGCCCAGGCGGACACTTTTGATGATCCAGAAGGAATAGCCTCCATTATAAATATTCAGCCAGCTATTCCACTGTGGGAACCATCACACCCTCATGATATTGTTTGTGGAAATTTCATGCTGGCTTATTGGTTAATTTTTAAACCTGTGATTGATAGATTCTTGTTAACCAAAGGTATTAAGAGATAACGGGCAAAGGTGGGATATATGGTGTTAGTTAGATCACAGATCAGCCCTGATCTCACTGAATGCTGGAACAGGGTCGAGGGGTTAAATTGCCTCCTCATCTTCCTATGTCTGATGTTTTATATCCTTCTTTCACTCTCACACACCCTGTCTGTCTGTGTCTCCCTCTATTTCTCTCATTCTCTCTCTCTCTCTGTCTGTTTCGGACAGTGCAGAGTGAGATTCACTCTGTATCCACCCCATGATGTTCCTGTCCTGGGACTGTTGGATGGGACAGTGTCGAGGGAAATTTACTCTGTGTCAAACCCAACATTGTGCTTGGCTTGGGAATATTTAATGGGACAGTGCAGCTGGAGATTTACTCTGTATCCCTGGAATTTTGAAGGCTCAGGTGTGATTTGATGAAGGTTTACAAAATAATAAGGGAAACTGATAGGGTGGACAGAGAGTAACAATTCCCACTGGCTGCAGAGTCTAGAACATGGGGGCATAGTCTAAAAATATAAACCTAGTCTAAAAACCTTTCAGGAGTGAAATGAAGAAACACTTCAACACACCAGGTGTGGTATCAGTTTGAAACTCTCTTCCACAATCAGCAATTGATGCTGAGACACTTGTTAATTTTTAAATCTGAGTTTGATAGATTTTTGTTAACCAAAGGTATTAAGGGACAAAGATAGGTACATGGAGTTAGATCACACATCAGCCATGAGCTCATTGAATGACAGAACAGGGTTGAGGGGCCAAATGGCCTCCTCCTCTTCCTCTGTCCTACGCCCAATATCCTGCGATCACTCTCTGTGTCTTGGTCTCTGTCTCCCTCTTTGTCTCTCTTTCTTTCTGTCTGTCTGTCTCTCTCTCTCTCCTCTCATCTGTGGAAATCCACACACATCAGTCAGCCATTTTAGGTTCATTTTCAGTGGCCATTTTATGTTCCCACAACACTGGGACATTTATCGCTGTCTATCCCAAACCATCTCTCTTTGTAGTCTATTTGTGTCCTCCTCACAGCTTATTGTCCCACCTAACCTAGTATCTCTCTCCTTTGCTCCGTCTCACTCACGCACTCTCCCCCCTCTCTCTCCCCCCCCATTTCTCTCTCCCCCCATTTCTCTCTCCCCCCATTTCTCTCTCCCCCCACCCACTGCAATCGCTCTTTAAGTGTCCTGTTATCACATCCTTTATTATAGATTCGACCATTTTCCCAATGACTGATGTTAGACGAACAGGTCTTTAGTTCCCCATTTTCTCCCTCCTTCCTTTTGTAAATAGTGGGGTTACATTTGCTACCTTCTAATCTGCCTCTCTCACACTGCCTCTGTCCCTCGCTATCTGTCTTACCCCCTCTCTCTCTCGCTATCTATCCCTCTCTGTCTTTTTCTCTCTCTCGCTCTATCTCTCCCTCTCTCTCTCTACCTCTGTCCATGTCTCAATTTGTGCCTCCCTCACACCATCTCTCCCTCTCTCTCTGTCTCTCTCTAGCTCTCTGTCTGCCTCTCTATGTCTGCCTCACTGTGTCTCCTTCTCTCTCTGTGCCTCTCTCACTCTCTATCTGTCTCTCCCCCAGCTCTCTCTCTCTGTCTCTCCCTCTCTCTCTTTCTCAACCTCTGTCCATGTCTCAATTTGTGCCTCCCTCACACCATCGCTCCCTCTCTCTCTGTCTCTCTCTAGCTCTCTGTCTGCCTCTCTCTCCCTCTCTCTGCCTCCCTCTCTCTGCCTCCCTCTCTCTGCCTCTCTCTCTCTGCCTCTCTCTCTCTGTCTCTCTCTCTCTGCCTCTCTCTCTCTGCCTCTCTCTCTCCGTCTCTCCCTCTCTCTCTCTTTCGCTGCCTCTGTCAATCTCTCAGTTTGTGTCTCCCCCCACACCATCTCTCCCTCCCTCTCTCTCTGTCTCTCTCTGCCTCTCTCTCTCTGCCTCTCTCTCTCCGTCTCTCCCTCTCTCTCTCTTTCGCTGCCTCTGTCCACGTCTCAGTTTGTGCCTCCCCCACACCATCTCTCCCTCCCTCTCTCTCTCTCTTTCTCCCTCTCTCCCTCCCTCTCCCTCTCTGTCTCAGAGTTACAGCTCAGATGATTAACCTCTTTATCCATGTGTTATGAACACGGGACTTTGTCTCTCTCCCATTTTCTAGGATGTTGCCAGGACTGGAGAATTGTAGCTATGAGGATAGGCAGGGGTTGTTGTCCTTGGAACAGAGAAGGCTGAGGGGAGATCTGATTGAAATGTACAAAATTTTGAGGGTCCTGGATGGAGTGGAGGTGAAGGGCAGAGAACCATAGCAGAAAGGTCAGTGACGAGGGGGCATAGATTTAAAGTGATTGGTAGAAAAATTAGAGGTGAGTTGAGGAAAATCTTTTTCACCCAGAGGGTCGTGATGGTCTGGAACTCACTGCCTGAAAGGGTAGTTGAGGCAGAGACCCTCAACTCATTCAGAAGGAGTCTGGATAGGCACCTCAAGTGTGGTAAGCTGCAGAGCTCGGACCAAATGCTGGAAGGTGGGATGAGAATAGGTTGATCGTTTTTCGGCTGGCACAGAGAGAATGGGCCAAGTGGCCGCTTTCAGTGCCTGAAAATTTGTATGCTGCCCTCGCCAACTCTATTTTTCCCTTTGTTACCCTCTGAATCCCAGTCTCTCCCTCTCTGTTACCCTCTGAATCCCAGTCTCTCCCTCTCCGTTACCCTCTGAATCCCAGACTCTCCCTCTCTGTTACCCTCTGAGTCCCAGTCTCTCCCTCTCTGTTACCCTCTGAATCCCAGTCTCTCCCTCTCCGTTACCCTCTGAATCCCAGACTCTCCCTCTCTGTTACCCTCTGAATCCCAGTCTCTCCCTCTCCGTTACCCTCTGAATCCCAGTCTCTCCCTCTCCGTTACCCTCTGAATCCCAGACTCTCCCTCTCCGTTACCCTCTGAATCCCAGACTCTCCCTCTCTGTTACTCTCTGAATCCCAGTCTCTCCCTCTCTGTTACCCCCTGAATTGCAGTCTCTCCCTCTCTGTTACCCTCTGAATCCCAGTCTCTCCCTCTCCGTTACCCTCTGAATCCCAGACTCTCCCTCTCTGTTACCCCCTGAATTGAAGTCTCTCCCTCTCTGTTACCCTCTGAATCCCAGACTCTCCCTCTCTGTTACCCTCTGAATCCCAGTCTCTCCCCTCTGTTACTCTCTGAATCCCAGTCTCTCCCCCTCTGTTACCCTCTGAATCCCAGTCTCTCCCCCTCTGTTACTCTCTGAATCCCATTCTCTCCCTCTCTGTTAACATCTGAATCCCAGTCTCTCCCCCTCTGTTACCCTCTGAATCCCAGTCTCTCCCTCTCTGTTACACTCTGAATCCCAGTCTCTCCCCCTCTGTTACTCTCTGAATCCCAGTCTCTCCCTCTATGTTTCCCTCTGAATCCCAGACTCTCCCTCTCTGTTACCCTGTGAATCCCAGTCTCTCCCTCTCCGTTACCCTCTGAATCCCAGACTCTCCCTCTCTCTTCCCCTCTGAGTCCCCATCTCTCCCTCTCCGTTACCCTCTTAATCCCAGACTCTCCCTCTCTCTTACCCTCTGAATCCCAATCTCTCCCTCTCTGTTACCCTCTGAATCCCAGACTCTCCCCTCTGTTACCCTCTGAATCCCAGTCTCTCCCTCTCTGTTACCTGACCAGAGCTTTATAAATGTTCAGCGCACCCTCTCGGCTTTTGTACTCACTGTCTCCAGTGTAAATTGTGGTATTCCCCAGGGGTTTTGATTAGGACCACTGATCTTATTGATATATGAATGACTTAGAATTTTTTTTTAGAACATTACAGCGCAGTACAGGCCCTTCGGCCCTCGATGTTGCGCCGACCTGTGAAACCATCTGACCTACACTATTCCATTTTCATCCATATGTCCATCCAATGACCACTTAAATGCCGTTAAAGTTGGCGAGTCTACTACTGTTGCAGGCAGGGCGTTCAACGCCCCTACTACTCTCTGAGTAAAGAAACTACCTCTGACATCTGTCCTATATCTATCACCCCTCAACTTAAAGCTATGTCCCCTCGTGTTTGCCATCACCATCCGAGGAAAAAGACTCTCACTATCCACCCTATCTAAACCCTCTGATTATCTTACTTAGACTTGGGTATACAGGGAATAACTTCAACATTGTGCCATTTGCAATGTAATAAACAGTGAAGGGAATAGGAGTAGACTTCAGGAGGATAGAGGCAGTCTGGTGAAATGGTCAGACACATAGCAGGTTAACTTCAATGCTGAGAAATGTAAAATGATGCATTTTGGAAGGAAGGCTGAGGAGAAGCGATATAAACTAAATGGTACAATGTTAAAATGGGTGCAGGGACAGAGAGATCTGGGATTTCATTTGTGTCACTTTTTACATCTAAAAGATTCAATTTGGGGCTTGCAATCTCTAAGTTGAATTTAGCTTCATCCTGAAAAGTGTTGGCAAACATGTTGGGAAATGTGTCAAAAGCTGTTTCCATTCAGACATTCCTGCATTGTGGAAGTGTGAGCTGTCTTTGCAGAGACAGGAAATAGAGTTGTTTGAATGGACCTGCAGGTTTTAGTTGATGCAATAAGGTGAGAATTTGAATTGTGTCCCTTCCAGATACACAGAATTGAAGGTATTTACAGAACACCACATGAAGTAGTTTACCAATGTCTGACAAACTTCAAAGACTTCAAACACATGGAAGAAGAGGCGAAGGGAACAATATACAAAACCTGAGACAGTCAGACATCAGCAGTAGGAAAATGAATCTCTTTTTATGGGTTTTAATTTGAAGGCCTGAGCTGATGATTGAAAAAGCAGGAGTTCAAATCCCACACAGGGCTGTTGTGAATTTGAATTCTATTTTTTCTTTAAAAAAACATAAATCTGGAGTTAAAAAGCCTCTTGGTTGGAATGATTCACTCCTGTCTACTAGTGCAAAGCCTGTGTGTGTCTCAGTTTGCTGTATTTATTAACGATTTAAGATGATGTGGTAGAATACAACATACCCAAGTTTACCAATGACACAAAAATAGGCAGCATTGTAAGCAGTGTAACTGGAAGCATCAAATTACAAAGAGATATTAATATCTTAAATAAATGGGCAAAACTGTGGTAGTTAGATTTCAATGTCAGTAAAAAAGACCAGAACAGAGTACTTTATAAATGGTGAAAAGATAGAAACACTGGAGGTTGAAAGAGACTTTGGGGGGTCCATGTCCATTTGAGTGCAGTGTAGATTTACTAGAATGATAACTGGACTCCAAGGGTTAAATTACGAGGTGACATTGCACAAACTCGGGATTTATTGCCTGGAATTTAGGAGGATCAAGGTGATTTGTTCAAAGATGTTGAGATATTAAGGGGAACTGATGGCATAGTTTGGGAGAAACTATTTCAGCAGCTTGGGAACATAGGAACAGGAGTAGGCCATTCAGCCCATCAAGCCTGCTCTGCCATTCAATACGATCATGGCTGATCATCCACTTCAATGCCTTTTTCCCAGACTGAGCTTCCACAGCCCACTGGGGTAGAGAATTCCAAAGATTCACAACCCTCTGAGCAAAGACATTTCTCCCCATCTCTGACCTCAGTGGCTTCCCCCTTATTTTGAAATTGTGTCCCCTGGTTCTAGACTCCCGAACCAAAGGAGACATCTTACCTGCATCTAACCTGTCTATCCCTTTAAGTATTTAGTATGTTTCAATAAGATCACCTCTCATTCTTCTAAAGTCCAATGAGTATAGGCCCAACCTGTTCAACCATTCCTCATAAGACAACCCCTTCATCCCAGGAATCAGCCGAGTGAACCTTCTCTGAACTGGTTCCAATGCATCCAGGCCTGACCATTTATCCACTTTGAAAGTTGCCAAACATCTTAATATTTCCCTCTCACTCTGTTTCTTTTGGGCCTCCTTATCTCGAGAGACAATGGATACGCGCCTGGAGGTGGTCAGTGGTTTGTGAAGCAGCGCCTGGAGTGGCTATAAAGGCCAATTCTGGAGTGACAGGCTCTGTTTATCCCATCCAATATTTCACACTCCTCCTCTTTAACTACAATATCTGCATCGTTCCCCCTCTTTTATAAAGAGGGAGACAAAGTATTCATTAAGAACCATGCCCACATCTCCCACCTCCACACACACATTCCCTTTTTGGTCCCTAATACTCTATCCTTATTTATCCTCTTGCTCTTCATTTATTTATAAAACATCTTTGTGATTTCTTTGCTTTTAATGGTAATATTATTTTCCGGCCATTTCTTTGCTCTCCTAATTTGCTTTTTCATTTCACCCTTGAACTTTCTACACTCCTCTCAGCTTTCTGTTGTATTGAGCTCTCGGTATCTGACATCAGCTTCCCTCTTGTGCCTTATCGTACCCGGTTTGATCCTTGACATCCAAGGGGCTCTAGATTTGGGAGTCCCACCCTGTTTGTCTTTGTGTGAACATATTTGATATCAACCCTCAGTAACTCTCACTGCTCTGACACTGATTGACCTTCAAGTAGCTGTTTCCAGTCCACTTTGCTAAAATCCCCCATCCCTGGATCCACCATCCCCTCTGCTCCCTACAAAGGACTCTCACATCCTTCCTAAAGTGTGGTCACCAGAATTGGATGCACTGTTCTGGTCGTGGCCTAACCAGAGGTTTATAAACATACAGCATAACTTTCATGCTTTTGTACTCAAAATCTCTATTTATGAAGCCCAAGATCCCATATGCTTTGCTGACTACTTTCTCAATATGTCCTGCCACCTTCAAAGATGTATGTACATGTATCCCCAGGTCTCTCTGTCCCTGCACACTCCCTAGAACTGGGCCATTATGTCTGTATTCCCTCTCCCTATCCTTTCTGCCCATCTCACATTTCCCTGTATTAAATTCCTTCTGCCACTTGTCTGCCCATTCTGCTCACCTATCGATGTCCTGTTGTAGTCGATTGATGTCATCAACACTGTTTACATCTCCTCCAAGTTTGTTATCTCCCCCTCTATCTCCCTCTTCACCTCTATCTCCCTCTTCACCTCTATCTCCCTCTTCACCTCTATCTCCCTCAACCCCCTCTATCTCCCTCAACCCCCTCTATCTCCCTCAACCCCCTCTATCTCCCTCAACCCCCTCTATCTCCCTCTCCCCCTCTATCTCCCTCTCCCCCTCTATCTCCCTCTCCCCCTCTATCTCCCTCTCCCCACTCTATCTCCCTCTCCCCACTCTATCTCCCTATCCCCCCTCTATCTCCCTCTCCCCCCTCTATCTCCCTCTCCCCCCTCTATCTCCCTCTCCCCACTCTATCTCCCTCTCCCCACTCTATCTCCCTATCCCCCCTCTATCTCCCTCTCCCCCCTCTATCTCTCTCTACCCCCTCTGTCTCTCTCAACCCTCTATCGCTCACTGCCCCCTGTTTCTCTCTCCCCCCACTGTCTCTCTCTCCCCCCACTGTCTCTCTCTCCCCCCACTGT
This sequence comes from Heterodontus francisci, assembly GCF_036365525.1. Classification (NCBI taxonomy): domain Eukaryota; kingdom Metazoa; phylum Chordata; class Chondrichthyes; order Heterodontiformes; family Heterodontidae; genus Heterodontus; species Heterodontus francisci. Next base: position 197,599 of record NW_027141108.1, read on the forward strand.
CTCTCTCTCCCCCCACTGTCTCTCTCTCCCCCCACTATCTCTCTCTCCGAGCTCTATCTCTCTCTCCGAGCTCTATCTCTCTCTCCCCCCTCTATCTCTCTCTAACCCCTCTATCTCTCTCTAACCCCTCTATCTCTCTCTCCCCCGTCTATCTCTCTCTCCCCCGTCCAGCTCTCTCTCCCCCCTCCAGCTCTCTCTCCCCCCTCCAGCTCTCTCTCCCCCCTCCATCTCTCTCTGCCCTCTCTATCTCTCTCTCCCCACCTCTCTCTCTCTCTCCCCCCTCTATCTCTCTGTCCCACCATTATCTCTCTCCCCCCACTATCTCTCTCTATCCCTCTATCTCTCTCTCCCCACTCTATCTCTCTCTCCCCGCTCTATCTCTCTCTCTCCCCCTCAATCTCTCTCTCTCCCCCTCTATCTCTCTTCCCCCTCTCTGTCCCTCCATCTGTCTTTCCCTCCCTGTCACTCCATCTCTCTCCTGCTCTCTCTGTCTCTCACTTTGTCCCTCCATCTGTCTTTCCCTCCCTAACTCTCCCTCTCTCTCTTTCTATCTCTGTCTCTGCCACTCCCTCTGTCCCTCCATCTGTCTTTCCCTCTCTGTCTCTCCCTCTCTCTCCTTCTATCTCTCTCTCTCTCTGTCTCTCCATCTGTCTTTCCCTCCCTATCCCTCCCTCTCTCTAATTCCATCTCTGCCTCTCTCTCTCTCAGTCTTTCCATCTGTCTTTCCCTCCCTGTCACTCCCTCTCTCTCCTTCTATCTCTGTCTCTCTCGCTGTCTTTCCATCTGTCTTTCCCTCCCTGTTACTCCATCTCTCTCCTCTCTCTGTCTCTCACTCTGTCCCTCCATCTGTCTTTCCCTCCCTGTCACTCCATCTCTCTCCTTCCATCTCTGCGTCTCTCTCTCTCTGTCTCTCCAACTGCCTTTCCCTCTCTGGTTGACTAACAGGAAGCAGAGAGTGGGGATAAATGAGTGCTATTCTGGCTGGCAATCAGTCACTAGTGGTGTGCCTCAGGGATCGGTGTTGGGACCGCAATTATTTACAATTTATATCGATGATTTGGAGTTGGGGACCACGTGTAGGTTGTTAAAGTTTGCAGATGACACGAAGATGAGTGGCAGAGCAAAGTGTGCAGATGACTGTGAAACTTTGCAGAGGAACATAGATACATTGAGTGAGTGGGCAAAGGTCTGGCAGATGGAATACAATGTTAATAAATGTGAAGTTATTCATTTCGGTAGGAGTAACAGTAAAAAGGATTATTACTTGAATGGTAAAAAGTTGCAGCATGCTGCTATGCAGAGGGACCTGGGTGTCCTTGTGCATGAATCGCAAAAAGTTGGTCTGCAGGTACAGCAAGTAATTAGGAAGGCAAATGGAATGTTGTCCTTCATTGCTAAAGGGATTGAGTTTAAAAGCAGAGAGGTTATGTTGCAGCTGTATAAGGTACTGGTGAGGCCGCACCTGGAGTACTGTGTGCAGTTTTGGTCTCCTTACTTGAGAAAGGATGTATGGCACTGGAGAGGGTGCAGAGGAGGTTCACTAGGTTGATTCCAGAGTTGAGGGGGTTGGTTTATGAGGAGAGACTGAGTAGATTGGGATTATATTCATTGGAATTCAGAAGAATGAGGGGGGATCTTATAGAAACTGAAATTGAAATATTCTTCTGTCACTCTCTGTCCCTTGGGCAGTCTGTTTGTGCGTGTGTCTGTGCATGTCGGTCTCTGTGTGTCTGTGTGTCTGTGCATGTCGGTCTCTGTGTCTGTGTGTGTCTGTGTGTCTGTGCATGTCGGTCTGTGTGTGTGGTTCTCTGTGTGTGTGTGTGGTTCTGTGTGTGTGTTTCTCTGTGTGCATGTGTGTTTCTCTGTGTGTGTGTCTGTGTCTATGCCTGTTTCTCTCTCCTCTCTCAGAACCTCAGTAAAACTCCACATACATCAATTTGCTATTTTAATTTGGCTGCTTTTGGTGATACCACAACTGCAGAGGGTGCACTTCCTTCTGCAGGCTGGTAGGAAACCCATATCCCGCTCTTTAACGGCATATTCTGTCTGCTTTGTATACTAAATTGATGAATCCCTAATAATTGATCAAATCTGACATTGATTACTGTTTGAAAGTCTCCAGGTTTACTTTCCTCCCAGGGCTGATTAAAAGTTCGAGTTTCCCTCAGTGTTTTAGAAATATCAAACCCTGATCCCACACCCAGTAAAGTATTTTACATGATGGGACGCTGCAAATGTTGTTATACTCAGTGCGCACGGTACCTTCATGTTGTAATAAGATGTTATAATCTCTATTCAGATAACTCTCATGCCACAGGGGCAAAATTTCACTGGGTCAACATTCTGACCAAACACTAAAACATTACAGAAAGCGAGGCTCACAAATTCAACACAAGTTTCCTTTTCTGTGTCTCGCTGGTCTGTTCTGATTTTCTGTTGGGTGACATCAGCCTAGATTTTGTGTTCGGACCTGAACCCACAAACGTATAACTCAGAGGCAGGATTATTACCCACTGAGCTACAGCTGGCTCCAATGTTCCCAGAAAATTTAGTTGTTGTGCACAGCAAGTTTTTTTTGACCCATGTGCAGTCCCTTTAAATTTTTAAGAATCTTCGAAGACGTGTGTTATTTATCACGGAACAGGACCTGCGTGGTACCTTCCAGGCTGCTGCACACAGCTTTGCAGGAACACTGACCGACACTCTCCATCCCAATCTCTTCCTCTCTGGTAATCTCTCCCCATTGCTATCCTTCCCTCTCTCTGTTCTTCCCTCTCTATATCTATCCCTGTCTTTCTCACTGTTACTCTCTCCATCTGGATGGAGGAGGAGAAAGAGAGGCATATATAGAGGCAGCTTTACTTGTATCTAACCCCACACTGTACCTGTCCTGCGAGTGTTTTATAGAACAGAGAGGACAGAGATTTGCTCTGTAGATAACTCCATTCTGTACTTGGCTTGGCAGCATTTGAAGGGACAGTTTAGACGGAGCTTTACTCTGTATCCCTGGAATTTTGAAGTGTAAGGGGTGTTTAGTTTAGTTTAATTTAGAGATTCAGCACTGAAACAGGCCCTTCGGCCCACCGAGTCTGTGCCGACCATCAACCACCCATTAATACTAATCCTACACTAATTCCATATTCCTACCACCTCCCCACCTGTCCCCATATTTCCCTACCACCTACCTATACTAGGGGCAATTGCTAATGGCCAATTTACCGATCAACCTGCAAGTCTTTGGCATGTGGGAGGAAACCGGAGCACCCGGAGGAAACCCACGCAGACAAAGGGAGAACTTGCAAACTCCACACAGGCAGTACCCAGAATTGAACCCGGGTCGCTGGAGCTGTGAGGCTGCGGTACTAACCACTGTGCCACTGTGCTGGGTGAATTGATCAAAGTTTACAAGACAATACTGGAAAGTGATGGGGTAGATAGAGAGAAACTCTTCTCACTGGTTGGAGGAGTCTCGGACGAGGGGCACAGTCGAAAAATCGAACATTAGTCGAAGACCCTTTCAAAGGTGAAATTTATTAACACTTCTACACACAAAGGATGGTGGAATTTTGGAATTGTCTTCCACAAATGACCCCTCCCTATCTCTGCAATCTCCTCCAGCTCCACAATCCACCAATATCTGCCATCCTCTAATTCTGGTCTCTTGAACATCCCCAATTTGAATCGTTCCACCATTGGTGGCCGTGCCTTCAAGCTGCCAAGGCCCTAACTCTGGAATTCCTTTCCCAAACCTCTCCATCTCACTAACTCTCTTTCCTCTTTGAAGATTCTCCCTCAAACCAACCTCTGACCAAGTTTTTGGTCATCTGGTCTAATATCTCCTGAAGTGACTCAGTGTCAAATTTTTATTTTCTTGATTCATTTGTTGGGTGTGTGCGTTAGTGGCCAGGACAGCATTTATTGCCCATTCACAATTGCCCTTGAGAAGGTGGTGTTGAGCCTCCTTCTTGAACCGCTGCAGTCCATGTGGGGTAGGTACACCCACAGTGCTGTTAGGAAGGGAGATCCAGGATTTTGACCCAGTCACAGTGAAGGAGCAGCGATATAGTTCCAAGTCAGGATGGTGTGTGACTTAAGGGAAACTTGCAGGTGGTGGTGTTCCCATACGTGTTTCCTGTTTGTTTGCTCTCTCTCCCCCTCCTTCTTTCTAGACCTCCCTGTCCTCCTGTCCCTCTGTGTTATGAGAACCTAAGAACAGAAGGAAGTGGGTGCAGGAACAGAGAGACCTGGAGATGTGTGTGCACAAATTGAAGGTGGCAGAGCTAGTTGAGAAAGTGGTTAAAAGGCATATGGGATGCTAGGCTTTGTAAATAGAGGCTTAGAGTATAAAAGCAAGGAGGTTATGATGAAGCTTTATAAAACACTGCTTCATCCTCAACTAGTATTGTGTCCAATTCTGGACACCGTACTTTCGGAAGGATGTGGGGGCTTTAGAGAGGATGCAGAAAAGATTCACGAGCAAGGTTCCAGGGATGAGGGACTTCAGTTATCTGGATAGATTGGAGAAACTGGTGTTGTTCTCCATAGAGAAGAGAAACTTGAGATGAGATTTGATAGAGGTGTTCAAAATCATGAGGGGTCCTGACAGAGTAGATGTAGGAGTAGGAATGCAGCACATAGGACATTCCAGACCCATTTCTGTTCAGTGATTACTTAAACAAGCGAATTGACCATTTGATATTTTTAACTTACTTAACCCTTGTGTTCCCACAAAGATCAAGCGAGCAAATTCAACAGTGGCCACTTTGACTTCATCCCATCGTGTCTTATGTACATTCTCACAGGATAACAGGTATAACTGTAGTCATAAAATTCAGCTGAAAATTGATCAGTTACATTGTTATTTCAGTCCATATTTACAGTACACACGGTACCTTACTGTTGTAATAAAGTCATATAGTGTCTATTCATCCCACTGGGGCAAAATGTCACTGGCTCAACATTCTCACCAAATACTAAAACATTCCACAATGCAAGACTCACAAATTCAACACAAGTTTCCTTTTCTGAGTCTCGCTGGTCTGTTCTGATTCTCTGAGGGATTACTGATGCTTATCCTCCACATGAGCAGTTGTCCTAATCCCGTGTGCCTGTCCTGCTCCCAAACCCGGCATCCACTTACATTAAGGCAAGTGATACAGGAGCGTCTCAGTGACTGAGGCAGGTGAGTCTTGAGGCTGAGCCGGGGACAGTGAGTGACCCGGGTTAATCCGACACTCCAGGGAATGTTTAAACTGAACTGTACTCTGTATCTAACCCGTGCTGTACCTTCTCTGAGAGTGTTCGATGGGGCAGTGCAGACGAGGAGAGTTATTCCTTACCCATTTTAAACATGGAGAAGTGAATATCCAAGAGATTGTTTTAAATGTGATGAGGGTTTCTGCCTCTACCACCCTTTCAGGCAGTGAGTTCCAGACACCCACCAGCCACTGGGTGAAGAAACTATTGTTGTGTTTCGTTCTGTTAAGTTTGATGTCAATGTTTCCCCAGGATGTTGACGCTGGGTGATTCAGCGATGGGATAATGCTTTGAATGCCAAGGGGAGGTGGTTGGATTCTCTCTTGTTGCAGATGGTCATTGCCTGGCACTTGTGTGACGTGAATGTTACTTGTCACTGGTCGGCCCAAACCTGAATGTTGTCCGGGTCTTGGTGCATGTGGCTCTGGATTGCTTCATTATCTGAGGCAAAATACTGTGGATGCTGGAAATCTGGAAAGCATCGAGCTGAATCACTAACTCTGTTTCTCTCTCCACAGATGCTGCCTGACCTGCTCAGTATTTAAAGCACTTTCTGCTGGGATCTCAGTTGAAGATGGCTGGGCTGAGGACACTACCCTGATAAACTCCTGCAGTGATGTCCTGGGACTGAGATGATTGACTTCCAACAACCAAAACCATCTTCCTTCGTGCTCGGTATGATTCCAACCAGTGGAGAGATTTCCCCCGATTCCCACTGACTTCAGTTTTACTCGGGTTCCTCGATGTCACACTCGGTCAAACGCTGCCTTGATGTTAAGGTCAGTCTCTCTTCCCAGTAGCAGACAGGAGTGAATCGTTCCCTTTGACCCGTTGTACACTGAACAAGCTGTGCTTTTTCACAGCCTGATACAGGACTGTACACGATCGATTAATGTAGCCCATCAAACACTCCCAGAGCAGGTTCAGCACAGCTTAGGAACAGAGTACAGTTCCTTCAACATTCTCTCTCTGTCTCTCCCTCCTGCTATCTCTGACATTAGGAGAGAGACAGAGGGAGAGAGGGTTAGATATGAAGGCAGAGAGAGGGCTGTAGAGAGGGACAAAATTGGAGAGAGAGAGATTGTTGAGGTGGATGAAAAGGATAATGTAAGATATATTAATTTGATGTAATCCTTCACTGCTGTGTACACAAACATATAAGAGATAGATATGGAGAGAAAAAAACATCGGGAGATGGGGAAATGTAGTTGAAGTTGGGGCCCAGACAGATACGTTTGATGATCCAGAAGGAACAGTCTCCATTTTAAACATCCAGCAAGCTATTCCACTGTGGGAGCCATCGCACCCTCATGATATTGTTTGCGCAAATTTCTTGCTGGCATATTGGTTAATTTTTAAATCTGTGATTGATAGATTCTTGTTAACCAAAGGTATTAAGAGATAAGGGGCAAAGGCAGGATATATGGTGTAAGTTACATCACAGATCAGCCAAGATCACATTGGATGCCGGAACAGGGCTGTGTGGTTGAATTGCATCTTCCTCTTCCAGTATCCCCCGTGAAGTATCCTTCTATCTCTTTTAGTCACCCTGTCAGTCCATGTCTCTCTGTTTCTCTCTTTCTGTCTCTCTCTCTCTCTGTCTCTATCAGACAGTGCAGAGTGAGATTCACTCTGTATCCACCCCATGATGTTCCTGCCCTGGGAGTGTGTGATGGGACAGCGCAGAGGGAAATTTACTCTGTGTCAAACCCAACATTGTGCTTGGCTTGGGAATATTTAATGGGACAGTGTAGCTGGAGATTTACTCTGTATCCCTGGAATTTTGAAGGCTCAGGTGTGATTTGATGATTGTTTTCAAGATAATAAGGGAAACTGATAGGGTGGACAGAGAGTAACAATTCCCACTGGCTGCAGAGTCTAGAACATGGGGGCATAGTCTAAAAATATAAACCTCGTCTAAAAACCTTTCAGGAGTGAAATGAAGAAACACTTCAACACACCAGGTGTGGTATCAGTTTGAAACTCTCTTCCACAATCAGCAATTGATGCTGAGACACTTGTTAATTTTTAAATCTGAGTTTGATAGATTTTTGTTAACCAAAGGTATTAAGGGGCAAAGATAGGTACATGGAGTTAGATCACACATCAGCCATGAGCTCATTGAATGACAGAACAGGGTTGAGGGGCCAAATGGCCTCCTCCTCTTCCTCTGTCCTCCGACAAATATCCTGCTATCACTCTCTGTGTCTTGGTCTCTGTCTCCCTCTTTGTCTATCTTTCTGTCCTCTCATCTGTGGAAATCCACACACATCAGTCAGCCATTTTAGGTTTATTTTCAGTGGCCATTTTATGTTACCACAACACTGGGACATTTATCGCTGTCTATCCCAAACCATCTCTCTTTGTAGTCTATTTGTGTTCTCCTCACAGCTTATTGTCCCACCTAACCTAGTATCACTCTCCTTTGCTCCGTCTCACTCACGCACTCTCCCCCCTCTCTCTCCCCCCCCCATTTCTCTCTCCCCCCCATTTCTCTCTCCCCCCACCCCCTGCAATCTCTCTTTAAGTGTCCTGTTATCACATCCTTTATTATAGATTCGAACATTTTCCCTTTGACTGATGTTAGACGAACAGGTCTTTAGTTCCCCATTTTCTCTCTCCTTCCTTTTGTAAATAGTGGGGTTACATTTGCTACCTTCTAATCTGCCTCTCTCACACTGCCTCTGTACCTCGCTATCTGTCTTACCCCCCTCTCTCTCTCGCTATCTCTCCCTCTCTGTCTTTTTCTCTCTCATGCTCTATCGCTCCCTCTCTCTCTCTATCTCTGTCCATGTCTCAATTTGTGCCTCCCTCACACCATCTCTCCCTCTCTCTCTGTCTCTCTCTTGCTCTCTGTCTGCCTCTCTATGTCTGCCGCTCTGTGTCTCCTCTCTCTGTGCCTCTCTCACTCTCTATCTGTCTCTCCCCCAGCTCTCTCTCTCTGTCTCTCCCTCTCTCTCTTTCTCAACCTCTGTCCATGTCTCAATTTGTGCCTCCCTCACACCATCGCTCCCTCTCTCTCTGTCTCTCTCTATCTCACTCTCTGCCTCTCTCTCTTCTGCCTCTCCCTCTCTATCTCTCCCTCTCTCTCTCTCGCTGCCTCTGTCCACGTCTCAGCTTGTGTCTCCCCCACACCATCTCTCCCTCCCTCTCTCCCTCCCTCTCTCCCTCCCTCTCTCCCTCCCTCTCTCTCTCCCTCCCCCTCTCTCTCTCCCTCTCTGTCTCTGTCTCAGAGTTACAGCTCAGATGATTAACCTCTTTATCCATGTGTTATGAACACAGGACTTTGTCTCTCTCCCATTTTCTAGGATGTTGCCAGGACTGGAGAATTGTAGCTATGAGGATAGGCAGGGGTTGTTGTCCTTGGAACAGAGAAGGCTGAGGGGAGATCTGATTGAAATGTACAAAATTTTGAGGGTCCTGGATGGAGTGGAGGTGAAGGGCAGAGAACCATAGCAGAAAGGTCAGTGACGAGGGGGCATAGATTTAAAGTGATTGGTAGAAAAATTAGAGGGGAATTGAGGAAAATCTTTTTCACCCAGAGGGTCGCAATGGTCTGGAACTCACTGCCTGAAAGGGTAGTTGAGGCAGAGACCCTCAACTCATTCAGAAGGAGTCTGGATAGGCACCTCAAGTGTGGTAAGCTGCAGAGCTCGGACCAAATGCTGGAAGGTGGGATGAGAATAGGTTGATCGTTTTTCGGCTGGCACAGAGAGAATGGGTGAAGTGGCCGCTTTCTGTGCCTTAAAATTTCTATGTTGCCCTCGCCAACTCTATTTTACCCTCTGTTACACTCTGAATTCCAGTCTCCCTCTCTATTACCCTCTGAATCCCAGACTTTCCCTCTCTGTTACCCTCTGAATCCCAGTCTCTCCCTCTCTGTTACCCTCTGAATCCCAGACTTTCCCTCTCCGTTCCCCTCTGAATCCCAGTCTCTCCCTCTCTGTTACCCTCTGAATCCCAGTCTCTGCCTCTCTGTTACCCTCTGAATCCCAGTCTCTCCCTCTCTGTTACCCTCTGAATCCCAGACTCTCCCTCTCTCTTACCCTCTGAATCCCAGTCTCTCCCTCTCCGTTACCCTCTGAGTCCCAGTCTCTCCCTCTCTGTTACCCTCTGAGTCCCAGTCTCTCCCTCTCCGTTACCCTCTGAATCCCAGTCTCTCCCTCTCTCTTACCCTCTGAATCCCAGTCTCTCCCTCTCCGTTACCCTCTGAATCCCAGTCTCTCCCTCTCCGTTACCCTCTGAATCCCAGTCTCTCCCTCTCCGTTACCCTCTGAATCCCAGTCTCTCCCTCTCTGTTACCTGACCAGAGCTTTATAAATGTTCAGCACACCCTCTCGGCTTTTGTACTCACTGTATACAGTGTAAATTGTGGTATTCCCCAGGGGTTTTGATTAGGACCACTGATCTTATTGATATATGAATGACTTAGACTTGGGTTTACAGGGCATAACTTCAACATTGTGCCATTTGCAATGTAATAAACAGTGAAGGGAATAGGAGTAGGCTTCAGGAGGATAGAGGCAGTCTGGTGAAATGGTCAGACACATAGCAGGTTAACTTCAATGCTGAGAAATGTCAAATGATGCATTTAGGAAGGAAGGCTGAGGAGAAGCGATATAAACTAAATGGTACAATGTTAAAATGGGTGCAGGGATAGAGAGATCTGGGATTTCATTTGTGTCACTTTTTACATCTAAAAGATTCAATTTGGGGCTTGCAATCTCTAAGTTGAATTTAGCTTCATCCTGAAAAGTGTTGGCAAACATGTTTGGAAATGTGTCAAAAGCTGTTTCCATTCAGACATTCCTGCATTGTGGAAGTGTGAGCTGTCTTTGCAGAGACAGGAAATAGAGTTGTTTGAATGGACCTGCAGGTTTTAGTTGATGCAATAAGGTGAGAATTTGAATTGTGTCCCTTCCAGATACACAGAATTGAAGGTATTTACAGAACACCACATGAAGTAGTTTACCAATGTCTGACAAACTTCAAAGACTTGAAACACATGGAAGAAGAGGCGAAGGGAACAATATACAAAACCTCAGTCAGTCAGACATCAGCAGTAGGAAAATGAATCTCTTTTTATGGGTTTTAATTTGAAGGCCTGAGCTGATGATTGAAAAAGCAGGAGTTCAAATCCCACACAGGGCTGTTGTGAATTTGAATTCTATTTTTTCTTTAAAAAAACATAAATCTGGAGTTAAAAAGCCTCGAGGTTGGAATGATTCACTCCTGTCTACTAGTGCAAAGCCCGTGTGTGTCTCAGTTTTGCTGTATTTATTAATGATTTAAGATGATGTGGTAGAATGCAACATACCCAAGTTTACCAATGACACAAAAATAGGCAGCATTGTAAGCAGTGTGGCTGGAAGCAGCAAATTACAAAGAGGTATTAATATCTTAAATAAATGGGCAAAACTGTGGTAGTTAGATTTCCATGTCAGGAAAAAAGAGACTAGAACAGAGTACTTTATAAATGGTGTAAAGCTAGAAACACTGGAGGTTCAAAGAGACTTTGGGGGGTCCATGTCCATTTGAGTGCAGTGTAGATTTACCAGAATGATAACTGGACTCCAAGGGTAAAATTACGAGGTGATATTACACAAACTAGGGATTTATTGCCTGGAATTTAGGAGGATCAAGGTGATTTGTTCAAAGATGTTGAGATATTAAGGGGAACTGATGGGGTAGTTTGGGAGAAACTATTTCAGCAGCTTGGGAACATAGGAACAGGAGTAGGCCATTCAGCCCATCGAGCCTGCTCCGCCATTCAATACGATCATGGCTGATCATCCACTTCAATGCCTTTTTCCCAGACTGAGCTTCCACAGCCCACTGGAGTAGAGAATTCCAAAGATTCACAACCCTCTGAGTAAAATTCCGCCACTCCAGGCTAAAGGTGGTAGTAGTTTGGAACGTGTCTTCTGCACGCACACATTGATGCAAAATCAATTGTCATTTTTAAATCGAAGGTTGATCTCATCAAATGCCTTTTGAAAATTGAAATATTCTTCTTTCGCGCTCTGTCCCTGAGTCACTCTGTGTGTGTGTTTCTGTGTGTGTTTCTGTGTGTGTTTCTGTGTGTGTTTCTGTGTGTGTTTCTGTGTGTGTTTCTGTGTGTGTTTCTGTTTGTGTGTTTCTGTGTGTGTGTGTGTGTTTCTGTGTGTGTGTTTCTGTGTGTGTGTGTTTCTGTGTTTGTGTGTGTGTTTCTGTGTGTGTCTCTGTGTGTGTGTGTGTTTCTGTGTGTGTGTGTTTCTCTGTGTCTGTGTCTGTGTGTGTGTTTCTGTGTGTGTGTTTCTGTGTGTGTTTGTCTATGTCTGTTTCTCTCTCCTCTCTCAGACCCTTTGTAAAGCTCCACATACATCAGTTTGCCATTTGAAGTCAGCTGCTTTTGGTTTCACCGCATCTGCAGAGGTTGCACTTCCTTGTGCAGGCTGGTAAGAAACATGTATTCCGCAGTTGGCTCCAATGTTCCCGTGAAAATTTAGATGTTGTGCGTGCCCAGTTTTTTTAACGTGAGCTGTCCCTTGAAATCTTTGAAGAATCTTTGAAGACGTGTGCTATTTATTGTGGAACAGGATCTGCGTGGGACCTTTGAGGCTGCTGCACGCAGATTTGCAGGAACATTGACCAACACTCTCCATCCCAATCTCTTCCTCTTTCTCTCTGGTACTCTCTCCCCATTGCAATCCTTCCCTCTCTCTCTTATTCTCCATATCTATCCCTGTTCTTTCTCACTGTTACTCTCTCCATCTGGATGGAGGAGGAGAAAGAGAGGCATATACAGAGGCAGCTTTACTCTGTATCAAACCCCACAGTGTACCTGCCCCCTAGTTCTAGACTTCCCCACAAGGGGAACATCCTCCCAGCATCCGCCCTGTAAAGTCCCCTCAGAATCTTGTATGTTTCAATAAGATCACCTCTCATTCTTCTAAACTCCAATGAGTATAGGCCCAACCTGTTCCACCATTCCTCAAAGATAACCCCTTCATCCCAGGAACCAGCCGAGTGAACCTTCTCTGAACTGATTCCAATGCATCCAGGCCTGACCATTTATCCACTTTCAAAGCTGCCAAACACCTTCATATTTCCCCTCTCACTCTGTTTATCCCATCCAATATTTCACACTCCTCCTCTTTAACTACAATCTCTGTATCGTTCCCACTCTTTTATAAAGACGGACACAGAGAATTCATTAAGACCCATGCCCACATCTCCCACCTCCACAGGTAGGAAGAAGGAGGAGAGGCAATCTAAACTAAAGGATATAGTTATAAAGGGGCTAACATTCTCTGCCTCTTCCTTTGCTCTAATATAATCCTTGATTTCTATCATTAACAATGGTTGGAACAATTTACTGAGGTTCTGTCAAAGCTTACTCACATTCTTTATCTGTGTCTCTCTGTCCCAGAGAGATGGTGAAGAAACTATTGATGTGTTTCCTTCAGTTAAGTTTGATGTCAATGTTTCCCCAGGATGTTGACGTTGGGGGATTCAGCGATGGGATAATGCTTTGAATGCCAAGGGGAGGTGGTTGGATTCTCTCTTGATGCAGATGGTCATTGTCTGGCACTTGTGTGACGTGAATGTTACTTGTCATTGGTCGGCCCAAACCTGAATGTTGTCCGGGTCTCGGTGCATGTGGCTCTGGATTGCTTCATTATCTGAGGCAAAATACTGCGGATGCTGGAAATCTGGAAAGCATCGAGCTGAATCACTAACTCTGTTTCTCTCTCCACAGATGCTGCCTGACCTGCTCAGTTTTTCCAGCACTTCCTGCTGGGATTTCATTATCTGAGGAGGTGTGAATGGAACTGAACACTGTGCAATCAACAGTGAACATCCCTACTTCTGACCTTACGATGGAGGGCAGGTCATTGAGGAAGCAGCTGAAGATGGATGGGCCGAGGGACACTAACCTGAGGAACTCCTGCAGTGATGTCCTGAGACTACGATGACTGACCTCCAACAACCACAACCATCTTCCTTTGTGCTCGGTATGAGTCCAACCAGCGGATTCCCACTGACTTCAGTTTTACTCGGACTCCTCGATGTCACACTCGGTCAAACGCTGCCTTGATGTTAAGGTCAGTCTCTCTTCCCAGTAGCAGACAGGAGTGAATCGTTCCCTTTGACCCGTTGTACACTGAACAAGCTGTGCTTTTTCACAGCCTGATACAGGACTGTACACGGCCGATTAATGTAGCCCATCAAACACTCCCAGAGCAGGTTCAGCACAGCTGAGGAATAGAGTATAGTTCCTTCAATATTCTCACTCTGTCTTCCTCTCTCTGTCTCTCCCTCCTGCTATCTCTGACACGCGGAGAGAGACAGAGGGAGAGAGGGTTAGATATGCAGACAGAGAGAGTGTTGTGGAGAGGGACAAGGTTGGAGAGAGAGAGATTGCGGGGTCGATTGAAAGGGAGAATGTAAGAGAAATTAATTTGATGTAATCCTTCACTGCTGTGTGCACAAACATTTAAGAAATAGGTATGGAGACAGAAACATCGGGAGAGATCTCTGTCTCTCTTCCTGTCTCTCCATCTGTCTTTCCCTCCCTGTCACTCCCTCTCTCTGCTTCTATCTCTGTCTCTGCCACTCTCTCTGTCTCTCCCTCTCTGTCTCTCCATCTGTCTTTCCCTCCCTGTCACTCCCTCTCTCCCCTTCTATCTCTGTCTCTCTCCCTCTGTCCTCCATCTGTCTTTCCCTCTCTGTCACTCCCTCTCTTTCCTTCTATCTCTGTCTCTCTATCTCTCTGTCGCTCCTTCTGTCCTTACCTCCCTGTCACTTCCTCTCTCTCCTTCTATCTCTGTCTCTCTCTCTCTCTCTATCCCCCCATCTGTCCTTCCCTCCCTGTCACTCCATCTCTCTCCTGCTCTCTCTGTCTCTCACTTTGTCCCTCCATCTGTCTTTCCCTCCTTGACACTCCCTCTCTCTACTTCCATCTCTGCCTCTCTCTCTCTGTCCCTCCACCTGTCTACCGCACCACCCCCCCCACCCCCCCGTCACTCCATCTCCCTCCTTCGATCTCTGTCTCTGCCTCTCTCTGTCTCTCTCTCTATCCCTCTATCTTTCCTTCACTCCCTGTCACTCCATCTCTCTCCCTGTCTCTCGCTCTCTCTCTGTCCCTCCATCTGTCTTTCCCTCCCTGACACTCCCTCTCTCTCCTTCTCTCTCTGTCTCACTCTCTGCCCCTCCATATGTCTTTCCCTCGCTGTCTGTCTCTCCCTCTCTCTTTCCATCTGTCTTTCCCTCCCTGTCACACACTCTCTCAATCCTTCCATCTCTGCCTCTCCATCTGTCCTTCCCTCCCTGTCACTCCATCTCTCTCCTTCTCTCTCTGTCTCTCTCTCTCTGTCCCTCCATCTGTCCTTCCCTCCCTGTCACTCCATCTCTCTCCTTGTCTCTGTCTCTCCGTCTGTCTTTCCCTCTCTGTCTCTCCCTCTCTCTCCTTCTATCTCCGTCTCTCTCTCTCTGTCTCTCCGTCTGTCTTTCCCTCCCCTGTCACTCCCTCTCTCTCCTTCTATCTCCGTCTCTCTCTCTCTGTCTCTCCGTCTGTCTTTCCCTCCCCTGTCACTCCCTCTCTCTCCTTCCATCTCTGTCTCTCTGTTCCTCCATCTGTCTTTCCCTCTCTGTCTTTCCCTATCTCTCCTATCTCTGTCCCTCTCTCTCTGTCTCCATTTTAAATATTCAGCAAGCTATTCCACTGTGGGAGCCATCACACCCTCATGATATTGTTTGTGGAAATTTCATGCTGGCAAAGACAGGATATATGGTGTAAGTTACATCACAGATCAGCCAAGATCACATTGAATGCAGGAACAGAGTTGTGGGGTTAAATTGCATCCTCCTCTTCCAATATCCCCTGTTAAATATCCTTCTTTCTCTGTCAGTCACCCTGTCAGTCCATGTCTCTCTGTTTCTCTTTTTCTGTCTCTCTCTCTGTCTCTATCGGACAGTGTAGAGTGAGATTCACTCTGTATCCACCCCATGATGTTCCTGCCCTGGGAGTGTGTGATGGGACAGTGTAGAGGGAAATTTACTCTGTGTCAAACCCAACCTTGTGCTTGGCTTGGGAATATTTAATGGGACAGTGTAGCTGGAGCTTTACTCTGTATCCCTGGAATTGTGAAGGCTCAGGTGTGATTTGATGATTGTTTTCAAGGTAATAAGGGAAACTGATAGGGTGGACAGAGAGTAACAATTCCCACTGGCTGCAGAGTCTAGAACATGGGGGCATAGTCTAAAAATATAAACCTCGTCTAAAAACCTTTCAGGAGTGAAATGAAGAAACACTTCAACACACCAGGTGTGGTATCAGTTTGGAACTCTCTTCCACAATCAGCAATTGATGCATAGACACTTGTTAATTTTTAAATCTGAGTTTGATAGATTTTTATGAAATCTCTCTGTCACTCCCTATCTCTTCTCCCATCTCTGCCTCTCTCTCTCTCTGTCTCTCCATCTGTCTTTCCATCTCTGTCGCTCTCACTCTCTCCTTCTCTCTCTGTCTCTCCCTCCTGCTATCTCTGACACTAGGACAGAGACAGAGGGAGAGAGGGTTAGTTATGAAGGCAGAGAGAGGGCTGTCGAGAGGGACAACGTTGGAGAGAGAGAGATTGTTGAGGTGGATGAAAAGGATAATGTAAGATATTTTAATTTGATGTAATCCTTCACTGCTGTGGACACAAACATATAAGAGATAGATATGGAGAGAAAAAAACATCGGGAGAGGGGGAAATGTCGATGATGTTGGGGCCCAGGCGGATACTTTTGATGATCCAGAAGAAATAGCCTCCATTTTAAACATCCAGCAAGCTATTCCACTGTGGGAGCCATCACACCCTCATGATATTGTTTGTGGAAATTTCATGCTGGATTATTGGTTAATTTTTAAACCTGTGATTGATAGATTCTTGTTAAGCAAAGATAGTAAGAGATAAGGGGCAAAGGCAGGATATATGGTGTAAGATAGATCACAGATCAGCCCTGATCTCATTGAATGCCGGAACAGGGTTGTGGGGTTAAATTACATCCAATATCCGATGTTAAATATCCTTCTTTCTCTGTCAGTCACCCTGTCAGTCTATGTCTCTCTGTCTAAACTAAATGGTACAATGTTAAAATGGGTGAAGGAACAGAGAATCCTTCCCCATCCAGGAGCTGACAGTGTCTCTCTCTCTCTCTCTCTCTCTACCCCCTCTCTCACTCCCCCCTTTTTACTCTCTCTCTTTCTCTTTCAATCCTGATCCTGACTTTTCTCAGAATCCTTCTTGGTTGAATAGTACCCTGAAATGTTTCAGTCTCACTGTTACAAGGAACAAGTCACATTTCTGTGGTATTTTCGATATCTTAATGATTCAATTTGGAGCTTGGATTGTGTCAGGTAAATGTGGTTTCTCATTCAGACATTTCTGCATTGTGGAACTGTCAGTTATCTGTGCAGGGACAGGATATCGGGGTGTCTGAATGGAGTTGAAGATTTTGGTTGCTTGAATAGGGTGTGAATTAGATTGTGGATTGTGTCCCTGAAGGTATTTAAGCCGAAGACCTGAGAGAATGAAGTGGTTTACCAATGTCTGAATAACATCAAAGTCTTCAGACACATGAAAGAACAAGATTTGAGACAATACACAAAAGCTGAGACAGTCAGGTCACAACAGGAGGAAGGTGAATGTCTTTTACAGTTTGTAATCTGAAAGCCTGAGGTAATGACTGAAAAAGTCGGAGTTCAAATCCCACATTGGGCTCTTGTGAATTTGAATTTATCTGAAAATAAAAAATAACTCTGGAATAATAAATCCTCCAGGATGAAATGATTCAATCTCACTGCTCTGACACTGATTTACCTTCAAGTACCGTTTTCCAGTCCACCTTTTCTAAATCGCCTTCCACCGGCCCAGCTTCATTCCCTAAAACTAAGTGACAAACTGACCCATCTCTTGTTGACCTTGCTACGTACTGGCCTAAAAAACTTCCCCTGAATGTATATTTAGAATTCTGTATCCTTGATACCTTTTACACTAGTCTCAGTTATCAATGCACTAGTTAGGTCTGCACTAGACCCTGTCTCTGTTTATATTACACATGGACCTGTCTCTGCTATAAAAATGGTTTAAAAAGTGGAGAGCAAACCCTCCAATTTATACACTCGATCCGAAGAAATAGGAGCAGGAGTAGGCCATTCAGCCTCTTGAGCCTGTTCTGTCAGTCAATATGATCATGATTGATCTGATAGTGACTTTAACTCCATTTTCCTGCCTGCCCCCCATAACCCTTGACTCCCTTGTAAATTCATTGACCCAACCTCCACTGCTCTCTGGGGAAGAGAATTCCAAAGCCTAACCAACCTCTGGGAGAAAGAAGTCTTCCTTAGCTCAGTCTTAAATGGCAGACCCTTTATTTTTAAACGGTGCCCCCTAGTTCAAGACTCCTCCACAAGGGAAACATCCTCCCAACATCCGCCCTGTCAAGTCCCCTCAGAATCTTGTATGTTTCAATAAGATCACCTCTCATTCTTCTAAACTCCAATGAGTATAGGCCCAACCTGTTCAACTATTCCTCATAAGACAACCCCTTCATCCCAGGAATCAACCTAGTGAACCTTCTCTGAACTGGTTCCAATGCATCCAGGCCTGACCATTTATTCACTTTCAAAGATGCTAAACACCTTAATATTTCCCTCGCACCCTGTTTATCCCATCCAATATTTCACACTCCTCCTCTTTAACTACAATGTCTGCAATGTCTGCCCCTCTTTTATAAAGACGGACACAGAGAATTCATTAAGAACCGTGCCCACATCTCCCACCTCCATACACACATTCCCTTTTTGGTCCCGAATACTCTATCCTTATTTATCCTCTTGCTCTTCATGTATTTATAAAACATCTTTGTGCTTTCCTTGATTTTACTTGGTAATATTATTTTCCGACTATCTTTTTGCTTTCCTAATTTTCTTTTTAATTTCACCCCTGCACTTTCTTCACTCCTCTCGGCTTTCTGTGGTATTGAGCTCTCGGTATCTGACATAAGCTTCCCTTTTGTGCCTTATTCTACCTGGTTTGATTCTTGCTATCTAAGGGGCTCTAGATTTGGGAGTCTCACCCTGTTTGTCTTTGTGGGAAAATATTTGTTCTCAACCCTCTCAGGGAGTCTCTCTCAGGACTGGGCAGACACTGGGGATTGTTACTGAGGTTCTGTTGGTCATTTTTACTGACCAGTGTGGATTGTAAAATCTGTCTGTGTGTGTGTGTGTCTCTGTCTGTGTCTGTGTGTCTGTCTGTCCCTTTATGTATGTGTCTGTGTGTGTCTGGATGTGTGTGTGAGAGAGAGAGAATATCAGGGTCACCTCGCTCCATCTCTATCTCTCCTTCTCTCTCTCTTTCTCCTCTCTCTATCTCTCCCTCTCTCAATCCACCTCTCTCATAGAAACATAGAAAATAGGATCAGGAGCAGGCCATTCGGCCCTTCGGGCCTGCTCCGTCATTCAATAAAGATCATGACCGATGGTCTAATTCAGTACCCTGTTCCCACTTTCTCCCCATACCCCTTGATCCCTTTGACATTAAGAAATATATCTCTCTCCTCCATGAATATATTTAATGACTTGGCCTCCACTGCCTTCTGCGGTAGAGAATTCCACAGGTTCACCACCCTCTACCCCATCCATCTCTCCCCCTCTATCTCCGTCTCCACCCTCTATCTACCTCTCCCCCTCTATCTCCCTCTCCCCCTCTATCTCACTCTCCCCATCGATCTGTCTCTCGCCCTCTATCTCCCTATCCCCCCTCTATCTCACTCTCCCCATCGATCTGTCTCTCGCCCTCTATCTCACTCTCTCCCTCTCCCCCCCTCTCTCTCCCTCTCCCCCCTCTCTCTCCCTCTCCCCCCCTATCTCTCCCTCTCCCCCCCTCTCTCTCCCTCTCCCCCCTCTCTCTCCCTCTCCCCCCTCTCTCTCCCTCTCCCCCCTCTCTCTCCCTCTCCCCCCCTATCTCTCTCTGCCCCTCTATCTCTCTCTGCCCCTCTATCTCCCTCTGCCCCTCTATTTCCCTCTCCCCCTCTATCTGTCTGTCTCCCCCACTATCTGTCTGTCTCCCCCTCTGTCTGTCTCCCCCTCTATCTATCTGTCTCTCTCCCTCTATCTCCCTCTCCCCCTCCTCCTGACACTCCCTCTCTCTCCTTCTATCTCTGTCTCTGCCACTCTCTCTGTCTCTCTCTCTGTCCCTCCTTCTGTCTTTCCCTCTCTGTCTCTATGTCTTTCTCCTTCTATCTCTCTCTCTTAATTTCTCTCTCTCTGCCCCTCCATCTGCCTTTTCCTCTCTGTCTCTCCCTCTCTCTCCTTCTATCTGTGTGTGTGTCTCTCTCTGTCTCTCCATCTGTCTTTCCCTTTCGGTCCCTCCCTCTCTCTCCTTCTCTCTCTGTCTCTGCCTCTCTCTCTGTCTCTCCCTCTCTCTCCTTCTCTCTCTGTCTCTCCATCTGTCGTTCCCTTTCTGTCTCTCCCTCTCTCTCCTTCTCTCTCTGTCTCTGCCTCTCTCTCTGTCTCTCCGTCTGTCTCCTTCTATCTGTGTGTCTCTCTCTCTCTGTCTCTCTATCTGTCTTTCCCTTTCTGTCTCTCCCTCTCCCTCCTTCTCTCTCTGTCTCTGCCTCTCTCTCTGTCTCTCCGTCTCTCTCCTTCTATCTGTGTGTGTCTCTCTCTCTGTCTCTCCATCTGTCTTTCCCTTTCTGTCTCTCCCTCTCACTCCTTCTCTCTCTGTCTCTGCCTCTCTCTCTGTCTCTCCCTCTCTCTCCTTCTCTCTCTGTCTCTGCCTCTCTGTCTCTCCGTCTCTCTCCTTCTATCTGTGTGTCTCTCTCTCTCTCTGTCTCTCCATCTGTCTTTCCCTTTCTGTCTCTCCCTCTCACTCCTTCTCTCTCTGTCTCTGCCTCTCTCTCTGTCTCTCCCTCTCTCTCCTTCTCTCTCTGTCTCTCCATCTGTCTTTCCCATTCTGTCTCTCCCTCTCTCTCCTTCTCTCGCTGTCTCTGCCTCTCTCTCTGTCTCTCCCTCTCTCTCCTTCTCTCTCTCTCTCTGCCTCTCTCTCTGTCTCTCCCTCTCTCTCCTTCTCTCTCTGTCTCTGCCTCTTTCTCTGTCTCTCTCTTTGTCCCTCCATCTGTCTTTCCCTCTCTCTGTCTCTCCCTCTCTCTCCATCTCTCTCCTCTCTCTCTCTGTCCCTCCATTTGTCTTTCCCTCTCTGTCACTCCCTCTCTCTCCTTCTATCTCTGCCTCTCACTCTTTATCCCTCCATCTGTCCTTCCGTCCCTGTCACTCCATCTCTCTCCTTCTATCTCTGTCTCTCTCTCTGTCCCCCCATCTGTCTTTCCCTCTCTGTCTCTCCATCTCTCTTCTTCTATCTCTGTCTCTCTCTCTCCATCTGTCTTTCCCTTTCTCTCACTCCCTCTCTCTCCTTCCATCTCTGCCTCTCTCTGTCTCTCCATCTGTCTTTCCCTCTCTGTCACTCCCTCTATGTCCTTCTATCGCTCTCTTCTCTCTATCCCTCCATCTGTCCTTCCCTCCCTGTCACTCCATCTCTCTCCTATCTCTGTCTTTCTCTCTGTCTTTCCATCTGTGTTTCCCTCCCTATCACTCACTCTCACTCGTTCCATCTCTGCCTCTCTCCCTGTCCCTCCATCTGTCTTCCCACACCCCACCCATCACTCCATCTCTCTCCTTCTATCTCTGTCTCTATCTCTCTATCCCTCCAACTGTCCTTCCCTCCCTCTCTCTCCTTCTCTCTCTGTCTGTCTCTCTGTCCCTCCATCTGTCTTTCCTTCTCTGTCTCTCCCGCTCACTCCTTCCATCTCTGCCTCTCTCTCTCTGTCTCTCCCTCTCTCTCCATCTATCTCTGTCTCTCTCTCTCTGTCTTTCCATATGTCTTTCCTTCTCTGTCACTCCCTCTCTCTCCTTCCATCTCTGCCTCTCTCTCTCTCTCTCCAACTGCCTTTCCCTCTCTGTCTCACCCACACTCTCCTTCTCTCTCTCTCTCTGCCTCTCTCTCTGCCTCTCTCTCTGCCTCTCTCTCTGTCTCTCTCTCTCTGTCTGCCTCTCTCTCTGTCCCTCCATCTGTCTTTCCCTCTCTGTTGCTCCCTCCCTCTCCTTCTATCTCTGTCTCTCTCTCTGTTCCACCATTTGTCTTTCCCTCCCAGTCACTCCCACTCTCCTTCTCTCTGTCTCTCCCTCTCCCTCCCCTCGATCTCACTCTCTCCCTCGATCTCACTCTCTCCCTCGATCTCACTCTCTCCCTCTATCTCACTCTCCCCCTCGATCTCACTCTCCCCCTCGATCTCACTCTCCCCCTCGATCTCACTCTCCCCCTCGATCTGCCTCTCCCCCTCTATCTCACACTCCCCCTCAATCTCACACTCCCCCTCTATCTCACTCTCCCCCTCTATCTCACTCTCCCTCTCTCTCTGTCTCTCTCACTGCCTCTCTCTCTACCTCTTCCTGTCTCTCTCTCTACCTCTTCCTGTCTCTCTCTCTCTCTTTCTCTCTCTCTTTGTGTCTCTCTGTCTGTTGCTCTCTCTCTCTGTCGCTCCTCTCTCTCTCTGTCCATGACTCTGTTTGTGTCTCTCTCACACCATTTCTCTCTCTCTGCCTCTGTCTCTCTGCCTCTCCCTGTCTCTATCTCTCTCTCTGTGTCTCAGTTTCCCCAATCTCTCACCATAGGACAGTCCCGTCATCCCGGGAACAAGTCTGGTGAACCTTCATTGCACTCCCTCTCTGGCAATAATATCCTTCCTAAGGTAAGGGGACCAAAACTGCACACAGTACTCCAGGTGTGGTCTAACCAAGGTTCTATGTGATTGAAGCAAGACTTCACTACTCCTGTACTCAAATCCTCTTGTGATAAAGACTAACATCCCATTAGCCTTCTGAATTGCATTCTGCACCTGCATGTTAGTTTTCAGTGACTTATTGACGGGGACACCCAGGTCGCTTTGTACATCTACGCTTTCTAATCTCTTACCATTTAATAAATACTCAATTCCACCATCCCGGGTGTGATCAGATACTCTGTCCCTTCGTAAACCATTTCCTGTCCCTCCAACAGCTTGTGCCACTGCCCTATTTATCGGTGTGTTTTCCCCTTCTGATGATGTTGAATTTGTTAGTGGCTTTTCTCCTACTGAAGTTGTTGTATTTGTTAGGTTTTTTTAGTCCTCGGGAAGCTGTTCTTTTCCTGCTGAAATTGTTGCACTTGTTGGTGTTTTTATCTCCTGTTGAGGTTGTTGTTGCATTTGTCGGTGTTTTTTTCTCATGTTGAGGTTGTTGTTGCATTTGTTGGTGTTTTTCCTCCTGTTGAGGTGGTTGTTGCATTTGTTGGTGTTTTTCCTCCTGTTGAGGTGGTTGTTGCATTTGTTGGTGTTTTTTCTCCTGTTGAGGTTGTTGCGGAATTGATTTGAAAAACACGTTTGCTCACACTTTTCGGGATGAGAAGCTACATTCAAATGAACCCCAGGACCCGTTTCTCTCACGTTTAAAGCACTGACCTTGCATTAGTGAGGAGTCAGTCTCTGAAATAAATGTCCCAGTGCTGCTGTAACATAAAATGGCCACCGTGAACAAACCTAAAATGGCTGACTGATGTTCTGAGAGAGGAGGGAACGAGAGACAGACAGACAGACAGAAAGAAAGACAATCTGTAACCTCATGGCCCGGCATATCCCCCACTCTACCATTACCATCAAGCCAGGAGACCAACCCCGGTTCAGTGAAGTGTGCAGGAGGGCATGCCAGGAGCAGCACCAGGCATACCTCAAAATGAGGTGTCAACCTGGTGAAGCTACAACCCAGGACTATCTGCGTGCCAAACTGCGTAAGCAGCATGCGATAGACAGAGCTAAGCGATCCCATAACCAACGGATCAGATCTAAGCTCTGCAATCCTGCCACATCCAGAGAAAAGGAGTGATCAGCATGAAGAGACTGCTGGAGATTTATGTTCCTGGTAATCTCTCCATCTCTATCTCTCCTTCCTCTGTCTTTTACTCTCTCAAGCCCTGTCTCACCTCTCTGTTCCTCTTTATCCATGTGTTACAAACACTGGACTTTGTCTTTCTCCCATCTTCACTCTTCATCTCTACTTCTCCCTCTGTTACCCTCTGAATCCCAGTCTCTCCCACTCCGTTACCCTCTGAATCCCAGTCTCTCCCTCTCCGTTACCCTCTGAATCCCAGTCTCTCCCTCTCCGTTACCCTCTGAATCACAGTCTCTCCCTCTCCATTACCCTCTGAATCCCAGTCTCTCCCTCTCCATTACCTTCTGAATCACAGTCTCTCCCTCTCCGTTACCCTCTGAATCCCAGTCTCTCCCTCTCCATTACCCTCTGAATCCCATTCTCTCCCTCTCTGTTACACTCTGAATCCCAGTCTCTCCCTCTCCGTTACCCTCTGAATCCCAGTCTCTCCCTCTCTGTCTCTCTCTCCCTCCCTCTCTGTTTCTTTCTCTCTCTCTGGCTCTCTCTGTCTCTCAGTGTCTCTCCCTCTCTCTCTCTCTGCCTCTGTCCATGCCTCTGTCTCTCTCACACCATCTCGCCCTCCCTCTCTCTGTCTCTCCCTCTCTCTGCCTCGCCATCTCTCTCTCTCTCCTTCTTTGACTTTTTCTCTCCCTATCTCTCTTTCTCACCCTCTGTCCATGACTCTGTTTACATCTCTCTCTCTCTCTCTCTGTCTCTTTCCATGACTCCATTTGTGCCTCCCTTACACCATCTCTTCCACTCACTCTGTCTCTCCCTCTCTCTCTGTATCTCCCTCTTCCTCTCTGTCTCTCCCTCTCCCTCTCTGTATCTGCTTTCTCTCTCTGTCTCTCCCTCTCTCTGCCTCTCCATCTCTCTCTCTCTCTCTCTCTCCTTCTTTTACTTTGTCTCTCCCTATCTCTCTTTCTCACCCTCTGTCCATGACTCTCTCCACATCTCTCTCATTCTCTGTCTCTGCCTACCTCTCTCTCTCTCTGTCTCTTTCCATGACTCCATTTGTGCCTCCCTTACACCATCTCTCCCACTCTCTCTGTCTCTCTCTCTGTCTCTCTCTCTGTCTCTCTCTCTGTCTCTCTCTCTGTCCCTCCATCTGTCTTTCCCTCTCTGTCACTCCCTCTCTCTCCAACTATCTCTGTCTCTGCCACTCTCTCTGTCTCTCTCTCTGTCCCTCCATCTTTCCTTCCCTCCCTGCCACTCCATCTCTCTCCTGCTCTCTCTGTCTCTCACTTTGTCCCTCCATCTGGCTTTCCCTTCCTGACACTCCCTCTCTCTCCTTCTCTCTCTGTCTCTGCCACTCTCTCTGTCTCCCTCTCTGTCCCTCCATCTGTCTTTCCCTCTCTGTCTCTGCGTCTCACTCCTTCTATCTCTGTCACTCCCGCTCTTTCTCTGTCTCTCTCTCTCTGTTCCTCCATCTGTCTTTCCTCCTCTGTCTCTCCCACACTCTCCTTCGATCTCTGTCCCTCCATCTGTCTTTCACTCTCTGTCACTCCCTGTCTCTCCTTCTATCTCTGTCTCTCTCTCTGTCCCTCCATCTGTCTTTCCCCCCCGTCACTCCCTCTCTCTCCTTCTATCTCTGTCTCTGTCTCTCTGTCTGTCCCTCTGTCTGTCTTTCCATCTCTGTCACTCCCTCACTCTCCTATCTCTGTCTCTCTCTCTCTATCCCTCCATCTGTCCTTCCCTCCCTGTAACTCCATCTCTCTCCCTGTCTTTCTCTGCCTGTCGCTCCATCTGTCTTTCCCTCTCTGTCACTCCCTCTCTCTCCTTCCATCGTTGCCTCTCTCTCTGTCTCTCCAACTGCCTTTCCCTCTCTGTCTCTCCCACTCTCTCCTTCTCTCTCTCTCTTTGTCTCTCTCTATCCCTCCATCTGCCCTTCCCTCCCTGTCACTCCATCTCTCTCCTTCTCTCTGTCTCTCTCTCTGTCACTCCATCGGTCTTTCCCTCTCTGTCACTCCCTCTCTCCTTCTCTCTATCTCTCCCTCTCTCTCCTCTCTCTCTCTGTCCCTCCATCTGTCTTCCGCCCCCCATCACTCCCTCTCGCTCCAGCTCTCTCTGTCTCTG
This sequence comes from Heterodontus francisci, assembly GCF_036365525.1. Classification (NCBI taxonomy): domain Eukaryota; kingdom Metazoa; phylum Chordata; class Chondrichthyes; order Heterodontiformes; family Heterodontidae; genus Heterodontus; species Heterodontus francisci. Next base: position 222,920 of record NW_027141108.1, read on the forward strand.
CCACTCTCTCTGCCACTCTCTCTTTCCCTTCATTTGTCTTTCCCTCTCTGTCACTCCCTCTCTCTCCAACTATCTCTGTCTCTGCCACTCTCTCTGTCTTTCACTCTGTCCCTTCATCTGTCTTTCCCTCTCTGTCACTCCTCCTCTCTCCTTCGATCTCTGTCTCGCTCTCTCTGTCCCTCCATCTTTCCTTCCCTCCCTGTCACTACATCTCTCTCCTCTCTCTGTCTCTCACTTTGTCCCTCCATCTGGCTTTCCCTTCCTAACACTCCCTCTCTCTCCTTCTCTCTCTGTCTCTGCCACTCTCTCTGTCTCTCTCTCTGTCCCTCCATCTGTCTTTCCCTCTCTGTCTCTCCGTCTCACTCCTTCTATCTCTGTCACTCCCGCCCTCTCTCTGTCTCTCTCTCTGTCCCTCCATCTGTCTTTCCTTCTCTGTCTCTCCCTCTCTCTCCTTCTATCTCTGCCTCTCCATCTGCCTTTCCCTCTCTGTCTCTCCCTCTGTCTCCTTCTCTCTCTGTCTCTCTCTCTGTCTCTCTCTCTCTGTCCCTCCATCTGTCTTTCCCTCTCTGTCTCTCCCTCTCTCTCCTTCTATCTCTGTCACTCCCGCCCTCTCTCTGTCTCTCTCTCTGTCCCTCCTTCTGTCTTTCCCTCTCTGTCTCTATGTCTTTCTCCTTCTATCTCTCTCTCTTAATTTCTCTCTCTCTGCCCCTCCATCTGCCTTTTCCTCTCTGTCTCTCCCTCTCTCTCCTTCTATCTGTGTGTGTGTCTCTCTCTGTCTCTCCATCTGTCTTTCCCTTTCGGTCCCTCCCTCTCTCTCCTTCTCTCTCTGTCTCTGCCTCTCTCTCTGTCTCTCCCTCTCTCTCCTTCTCTCTCTGTCTCTCCATCTGTCGTTCCCTTTCTGTCTCTCCCTCTCTCTCCTTCTCTCTCTGTCTCTGCCTCTCTCTCTGTCTCTCCGTCTGTCTCCTTCTATCTGTGTGTCTCTCTCTCTCTGTCTCTCTATCTGTCTTTCCCTTTCTGTCTCTCCCTCTCCCTCCTTCTCTCTCTGTCTCTGCCTCTCTCTCTGTCTCTCCGTCTCTCTCCTTCTATCTGTGTGTGTCTCTCTCTCTGTCTCTCCATCTGTCTTTCCCTTTCTGTCTCTCCCTCTCACTCCTTCTCTCTCTGTCTCTGCCTCTCTCTCTGTCTCTCCCTCTCTCTCCTTCTCTCTCTGTCTCTGCCTCTCTGTCTCTCCGTCTCTCTCCTTCTATCTGTGTGTCTCTCTCTCTCTCTGTCTCTCCATCTGTCTTTCCCTTTCTGTCTCTCCCTCTCACTCCTTCTCTCTCTGTCTCTGCCTCTCTCTCTGTCTCTCCCTCTCTCTCCTTCTCTCTCTGTCTCTCCATCTGTCTTTCCCATTCTGTCTCTCCCTCTCTCTCCTTCTCTCGCTGTCTCTGCCTCTCTCTCTGTCTCTCCCTCTCTCTCCTTCTCTCTCTCTCTCTGCCTCTCTCTCTGTCTCTCCCTCTCTCTCCTTCTCTCTCTGTCTCTGCCTCTTTCTCTGTCTCTCTCTTTGTCCCTCCATCTGTCTTTCCCTCTCTCTGTCTCTCCCTCTCTCTCCATCTCTCTCCTCTCTCTCTCTGTCCCTCCATTTGTCTTTCCCTCTCTGTCACTCCCTCTCTCTCCTTCTATCTCTGCCTCTCACTCTTTATCCCTCCATCTGTCCTTCCGTCCCTGTCACTCCATCTCTCTCCTTCTATCTCTGTCTCTCTCTCTGTCCCCCCATCTGTCTTTCCCTCTCTGTCTCTCCATCTCTCTTCTTCTATCTCTGTCTCTCTCTCTCCATCTGTCTTTCCCTTTCTCTCACTCCCTCTCTCTCCTTCCATCTCTGCCTCTCTCTGTCTCTCCATCTGTCTTTCCCTCTCTGTCACTCCCTCTATGTCCTTCTATCGCTCTCTTCTCTCTATCCCTCCATCTGTCCTTCCCTCCCTGTCACTCCATCTCTCTCCTATCTCTGTCTTTCTCTCTGTCTTTCCATCTGTGTTTCCCTCCCTATCACTCACTCTCACTCGTTCCATCTCTGCCTCTCTCCCTGTCCCTCCATCTGTCTTCCCACACCCCACCCATCACTCCATCTCTCTCCTTCTATCTCTGTCTCTATCTCTCTATCCCTCCAACTGTCCTTCCCTCCCTCTCTCTCCTTCTCTCTCTGTCTGTCTCTCTGTCCCTCCATCTGTCTTTCCTTCTCTGTCTCTCCCGCTCACTCCTTCCATCTCTGCCTCTCTCTCTCTGTCTCTCCCTCTCTCTCCATCTATCTCTGTCTCTCTCTCTCTGTCTTTCCATATGTCTTTCCTTCTCTGTCACTCCCTCTCTCTCCTTCCATCTCTGCCTCTCTCTCTCTCTCTCCAACTGCCTTTCCCTCTCTGTCTCACCCACACTCTCCTTCTCTCTCTCTCTCTGCCTCTCTCTCTGCCTCTCTCTCTGCCTCTCTCTCTGTCTCTCTCTCTCTGTCTGCCTCTCTCTCTGTCCCTCCATCTGTCTTTCCCTCTCTGTTGCTCCCTCCCTCTCCTTCTATCTCTGTCTCTCTCTCTGTTCCACCATTTGTCTTTCCCTCCCAGTCACTCCCACTCTCCTTCTCTCTGTCTCTCCCTCTCCCTCCCCTCGATCTCACTCTCTCCCTCGATCTCACTCTCTCCCTCGATCTCACTCTCTCCCTCTATCTCACTCTCCCCCTCGATCTCACTCTCCCCCTCGATCTCACTCTCCCCCTCGATCTCACTCTCCCCCTCGATCTGCCTCTCCCCCTCTATCTCACACTCCCCCTCAATCTCACACTCCCCCTCTATCTCACTCTCCCCCTCTATCTCACTCTCCCTCTCTCTCTGTCTCTCTCACTGCCTCTCTCTCTACCTCTTCCTGTCTCTCTCTCTACCTCTTCCTGTCTCTCTCTCTCTCTTTCTCTCTCTCTTTGTGTCTCTCTGTCTGTTGCTCTCTCTCTCTGTCGCTCCTCTCTCTCTCTGTCCATGACTCTGTTTGTGTCTCTCTCACACCATTTCTCTCTCTCTGCCTCTGTCTCTCTGCCTCTCCCTGTCTCTATCTCTCTCTCTGTGTCTCAGTTTCCCCAATCTCTCACCATTGGACAGTCCCGTCATCCCGGGAACAAGTCTGGTGAACCTTCATTGCACTCCCTCTCTGGCAATAATATCCTTCCTAAGGTAAGGGGACCAAAACTGCACACAGTACTCCAGGTGCGGTCCAACCAAGGTTCTATGTGATTGAAGCAAGACTTCACTACTCCTGTACTCAAATCCTCTTGTGATAAAGACTAACATCCCATTAGCCTTCTGAATTGCATTCTGCACCTGCATGTTAGTTTTCAGTGACTTATTGACGGGGACACCCAGGTCGCTTTGTACATCTACGCTTTCTAATCTCTTACCATTTAATAAATACTCAATTCCACCATCCCGGGTGTGATCAGATACTCTGTCCCTTCGGAAACCATTTCCTGTCCCTCCAACAGCTTGTGCCACTGCCCTATTTATCGGTGTGTTTTCCCCTTCTGATGATGTTGAATTTGTTAGTGGCTTTTCTCCTACTGAAGTTGTTGTATTTGTTAGGTTTTTTTAGTCCTCGGGAAGCTGTTCTTTTCCTGTTGAAATTGTTGCACTTGTTGGTGTTTTTATCTCCTGTTGAGGTTGTTGTTGCATTTGTCGGTGTTTTTTTCTCATGTTGAGGTTGTTGTTGCATTTGTTGGTGTTTTTCCTCCTGTTGAGGTGGTTGTTGCATTTGTTGGTGTTTTTTCTCCTGTTGAGGTGGTTGTTGCATTTGTTGGTGTTTTTTCTCCTGTTGAGGTTGTTGTTGCATTTGTTGGAGTTTTTCCTCCTGTTGAGGTTGTCGCGGAATTGATTTGAAAAACACGTTCGCTAACACTTTTCGGGATGAGAAGCTACATTCAAATGAACCCCAGGACCCGTTTCTCTCACGTTTAAAGCACTAACCTTGCATTAGTGAGGAGTCAGTCTCTGAAATAAATGTCCCAGTGCTGCTGTAACATAAAATGGCCACCGTGAACAAACCTAAAATGGCTGACTGATGTTCTGAGAGAGGAGGGAACGAGAGACAGACAGACAGACAGAAAGAAAGACAATCTGTAACCTCATGGCCCGGCATATCCCCCACTCTACTATTACCATCAAGCCAGGAGACCAACCCCGGTTCAGTGAGGTGTGCAGGAGGGCATGCCAGGAGCAGCACCAGGCATACCTCAAAATGAGGTGTCAACCTGGTGAAGCTACAACCCAGGACTATCTGCGTGCCAAACTGCGTAAGCAGCATGCGATAGACAGAGCTAAGCGATCCCATAACCAACGGATCAGATCTAAGCTCTGCAATCCTGCCACATCCAGAGAAAAGGAGTGATCAGCATGAAGAGACTGCTGGAGATTTATGTTCCTGGTAATCTCTCCATCTCTATCTCTCCTTCCTCTGTCTTTTACTCTCTCAAGCCCTGTCTCACCTCTGTTCCTCTTTATCCATGTGTTACGAACACTGGACTTTGTCTTTCTCCCATCTTCACTCTTCATCTCTACTTCTCCCTCTGTTACCCTCTGAATCCCAGTCTCTCCCTCTCCGTTACCCTCTGAATCCCAGTCTCTCCCTCTCCGTTACCCTCTGAATCACAGTCTCTCCCTCTCCATTACCCTCTGAATCACAGTCTCTCCCTCTCCGTTACCCTCTGAATCACAGTCTCTCCCTCTCTGTTACCCTCTGAATCCCATTCTCTCCCTCTCTGTTACACTCTGAATCCCAGTCTCTCCCTCTTTGTTACCCTCTGAATCCCAGTCTCTCCCTCTCTGTCTCTCCCTCCCTCCCTCTCTGTTTCTTTCTCTCTCTCTGGCTCTCTCTGTCTCTCAGTGTCTCTCCCTCTCTCTCTCTCTGCCTCTGTCCATGCCTCTGTCTCTCTCACACCATCTCGCCCTCCCTCTCTCTGTCTCTCCCTCTCTCTGCCTCGCCATCTCTCTCTCTCTCCTTCTTTGACTTTTTCTCTCCCTGTCTCTCTTTCTCACCCTCTGTCCATGACTCTGTTTACATCTCTCTCTCTCTCTCTCTGTCTCTTTCCATGACTCCATTTGTGCCTCCCTTACACCATCTCTCCCACTCACTCTGTCTCTCCCTCTCTCTCTGTATCTCCCTCTTCCTCTCTGTCTCTCCCTCTCCCTCTCTGTATCTGCTTTCTCTCTCTGTCTCTCCCTCTCTCTGCCTCTCCATCTCTCTCTCTCTCTCTCTCTCTCCTTCTTTTACTTTGTCTCTCCCTATCTCTCTTTCTCACCCTCTGTCCATGACTCTCTCCACATCTCTCTCGTTCTCTGTCTCTGCCTACCTCTCTCTCTCTCTGTCTCTTTCCATGACTCCATTTGTGCCTCCCTTACACCATCTCTCCCACTCTCTCTCTCTCTCTCTCTGTCTCTCTCTCTCTGTCTCTCTCTCTGTCTCTCTCTCTGTCTCTCTCTCTGTCTCTCTCTCTGTCTCTCTCTCTGTCCCTCCATCTGGCTTTCCCTCTCTGTCACTCCCTCTCTCTCCAACTATCTCTGTCTCTGCCACTCTCTCTGTCTCTCTCTCTGTCCCTCCATCTTTCCTTCCCTCCCTGCCACTCCATCTCTCTCCTGCTCTCTGTGTCTCTCACTTTGCCCTCCATCTGGCTTTCCCTTCCTGACACTCCCTCTCTCTCCTTCTCTCTCTGTCTCTGCCACTCTCTCTGTCTCTCTCTCTGTCCCCCCATCTGTCTTTCCCTCTCTGTCTCTGCGTCTCACTCCTTCTATCTCTGTCACTCCCGCTCTTTCTCTGTCTCTCTCTCTCTGTTCCTCCATCTGTCTTTCCTCCTCTGTCTCTCCCACACTCTCCTTCGATCTCTGTCCCTCCATCTGTCTTTCACTCTCTGTCACTCCCTGTCTCTCCTTCTATCTCTGTCTCTGTCTCTCTGTCTGTCCCTCTGTCTGTCTTTCCATCTCTGTCACTCCCTCACTCTCCTATCTCTGTCTCTCTCTCTCTATCCCTCCATCTGTCCTTCCCTCCCTGTAACTCCATCTCTCTCCCTGTCTTTCTCTGCCTGTCGCTCCATCTGTCTTTCCCTCTCTGTCTCTCCCTCTCTCTCCTTCTCTCTCTGCCTCTCTCTCTGTCTCTCTCTCTGTCCCTCCATCTGTCCTTCCCTCCCTGTAACTCCATCTCTCTCCCTGTCTCTCTCTGCCTCTCTCTCTGTCTCTCTCTCTGTCCCTCAATCTGTCTTTCCCCCCCGTCACTCCCTCTCTCTCCTTCTATCTCTGTCTCTGTCTCTCTGTCTGTCCCTCTGTCTGTCTTTCCATCTCTGTCACTCCCTCACTCTCCTATCTCTGTCTCTCTCTCTCTATCCCTCCATCTGTCCTTCCCTCCCTGTAACTCCATCTCTCTCCCTGTCTTTCTCTGCCTGTCGCTCCATCTGTCTTTCCCTCTCTGTCACTCCCTCTCTCTCCTTCCATCGTTGCCTCTCTCTCTGTCTCTCCAACTGCCTTTCCCTCTCTGTCTCTCCCACTCTCTCCTTCTCTCTCTCTCTTTGTCTCTCTCTATCCCTCCATCTGCCCTTCCCTCCCTGTCACTCCATCTCTCTCCTTCTCTCTGTCTCTCTCTCTGTCACTCCATCGGTCTTTCCCTCTCTGTCACTCCCTCTCTCCTTCTCTCTATCTCTCCCTCTCTCTCCTCTCTCTCTCTGTCCCTCCATCTGTCTTCCGCCCCCCATCACTCCCTCTCGCTCCAGCTCTCTCTGTCTCTGCCACTCTCTCTGCCACTCTCTCTTTCCCTTCATTTGTCTTTCCCTCTCTGTCACTCCCTCTCTCTCCAACTATCTCTGTCTCTGCCACTCTCTCTGTCTTTCACTCTGTCCCTTCATCTGTCCTTCCCTCCCTGGAACTCCATCTCTCTCCCTGTCTCTCTCTGTCTTTCCCTCCATCTGTCTTTCCCTCTCTTTCTCTCCCTCTCTCTCCTTCTCTCTCTGTCTCTCTCTCTGTCTCTCTCTCTCTGTCCCTCCATCTGTCTTTCCCTCTCTGTCTCTCCCTCTCTCTCCTTCTCTCTCTGCCTCTCTCTCTGTCTCTCTCTCTGTCCCTCCATCTGTCCTTCCCTCCCTGTAACTCCATCTCTCTCCCTGTCTCTCTCTGCCTCTCTCTCTGTCTCTCTCTCTGTCCCTCAATCTGTCCTTCCCTCCCTGTAACTCCATCTCTCTCCCTGTCTCTCTCTGTCTTTCCCTCCATCTGTCTTTCCCTCTCTTTCTCTCCACACTCTCCTTCTATCTCTGTCTCTCTCGCTCTCTGTCTTTCCATCAGTCTTTCCCTTCCTGTCACTCCCTCTCTCTCCTTCCATCGCTGCCTCTCTCACTCTCTGTCTCTCCAACTGCCTTTCCCTCTCTGTCGCTCCCATTCTCTCCTTCTCTCTCTGTCTCTGCCTCTCTTTATCCCTCCATCTGTCCTTCCCTCCCTGTCACTCCATCTCTCTCCTTTTTATCTCTCACTCTGTCCTTCCATCTGTCTTCCCCTCTCTGTCACACCCTCTCTCGCCTTCTCTCTCTGTCTCTGCCACTCTCTCTGTCTCTCTCTCTGTCCCTCCATCGGTCTTTCCCTCTCTGTCACTCCCTCTCTCCTTCTCTCTTTCTCTCCCTCTCTCTCCTTCTCTCTCTCTCTATCCCTCCATCTGACCTTCCCTCCCTGTCACTCCATCTCTCTCCTTCTCTCTCCATCTCTCACTTTGTCCCTCCATCTGTCTTTCCCTCTCTGTCGCTGCCTCTCCTTCCTTCTATCTCTGTCTGCAAATATGTCTTTCCCTCTCTGACACTCCCTCTCTCTCCTTCTCTCTCTGTCTCTGCCACTCTTTCTGTCTCACTCTCTGTACCTCCATCGGTCTTTCCCTCTCTGTCACTCCCTCTCTCTCCTTCTATCTCTGTCTGTCCATCTGTCTTTCCCTCTCTGTCTCTCCATCTCTCTGTCTCTGCCTCTCTCTCTGTCTCTCTCTCTGTCCCTCCATCTGTCTTTCCCTCTCTTGCAGTCCCTCTCTATCCTTCTATCTCTGTCTCTCACTTTGTCCCTCCTTCTGTCTTTCCCTCTCTGTCACCCTCTCTCTTCTTCTCTCTCTCTCTGTCCCTCCATCTGTCTTTCCCTCCCTGTCAATCCCTCTCTCTCCTTACATCTCGATCTCGTCCTCTCTCTCTGTCTCTCTCTCTGTCCCTCCATCTGTCTTTCCAACCCTGTCACTCTATCTCTCTCCTTCTCTCTCTGTCTCTCACTCTGTCCCTCCATTTGTCTTTTCCTCCCTGTCATTGCCTCTCTCTCCTTCTCTCTCTCTCTGTCCCTCGATCTGTCTTTCCCTCCCTCCCTGACACTCCCTCTCACTCCTTCTCTCTCTGTCTCTCTCTCTGCTATCACTGACACGAGGAGAGCGACAGAGGGAGGGAGGGTTAGATATGACGGCATAGAGAGAGGGCTGTAGTGAGGGACAAACGTGGCGAGAGAGAGGATAATGTAAGATATATTAATTTGATGAAATCCTTCACTGCTGTGTCCACAAACATATAAGAGATAGGTATGGAGAGAAAACAAACATCGGGAGAGGGAGGAATGCAGATGAAGTTCGGGCCCAGGCGGACACTTTTGATGATCCAGTAAGAATAGCCTCCGCTTTAAATATTCTGTTAGCTATTCCACTGTGGTAGCCATCACACCCTCGTGACATTGTTTGTGGAAATTTCATGCTGGCTTATTGGTTAATTTTTAAACCTGTGATTGATAGATTCTTGTTCACCAAATGTATTAAGAGATAAGGGGCAAAGGTAGGATATGTGGTGTAAGTTTGATCACAGATCAGCCCTGATCTCATTGAATGCCAGAACAGAGTTGTGAATTGCATCCTCCTGTTCCAATATCCCCTGTTAAATATCCTTCTTTCTCTGTCAGTCACCCTGTCAGTCTGTGTCTCTCTGTTTCTCTCTTTCTGTCTCTCTCTCTCTGACTCTATCAGACCGTGTAGAGTGAGATTCACTCTGTGTCCACCCCATGATGTTCCTGTCCTGGGACTGTTGGATGGGACAGTGTAGAAGGAGCATTACTCTGTATCTAATCCATGCTGTACCTGTCTGGGGAATGTTGATGGGAGACTGCAAACAGAGAGGTCTGGGACCAGTGTCCTCATGGGGAGGACTTAATGGTGCCTCCTAATTGACCAGTTAGCAATATTGGTGCTCCAGGGATGAAAGGGACATTGGCTGAGTGGATACGACATTGGCTGAGAGAGTGGACAATGGTTGTTTCAGACTGGAGGGAGGTATACAGTGGAGGTTTATATTAGGACCACTGATCTTTTTGATATATACTAATGACTTGGACTTGTGTTTACAGGGCATAACTTCAATGTTTGCCAATGTTTGTGTCATCTGCAATGTAATAAACAGGGACTAGTAGCAGACTTCAGGAGGATAGAGGCAGTCTGGTGAAATGGAACACACAAGAACAAATGAATTAGGAGCAGGAGTAGGCCATTCGGCCCCTCGAGCCTGCTCTGCCATTCAATGGCTGAACTGATTGTGAACTCAACTCCACTTTCCTGTCTGCGTCCCATAACCCTTGACTCCCGAATTGATCAAAAATCTATCGAACTCAGCCTTGAATATATTCAATGATCCAGCCTCCACTGCTCTCTGGGGAAGAGAATTCCACAGACTGACCCCCCTCTGAGAGAAACACATTTCTCCTCATCTCAGTTTTAAATGGGACGTCCCTAATTTTTAAACTGTGTCCCCTAGTTCTAGTCTCCCCAACAAGGGGAAACATCCTCTCAGCATCCACCCTGTCCAGTCCCCTCGGGACCTGAGATGTTTCACTCAGATCACCTCTCATTCTTCTAAACTCCAGTGGGTATAGACCCAACCTGTTCAACCTTTCCTCATAAGATAACCCCTTCATCCCAGGAATCAGCCCAGTGAACCTTCTCTGAACTACTTCGAATGCAATTATATAATTTCTTCAGTAAGGAGACCAAAAGTGTCCACAATCCTGCAGACGTCGTCTAACTTATGCCCTGTACAGCTGTAACAACACTTCCCTACTTTGATATTCTATTCACCTTGCAATAAACAACAACATTCCATTTGCTTCCTAATCACTCGCTGTAGCTACACGGTAACATTTTGTGATTCATGTACCAGGACACCCAGATCCCTCTGTACCGTACAGTTCTGCAGTCTCTCTCCATTTCAATAATATACTGATTTTTATTCTTCCTGCTAAAGTGGACAAGCTCACATTTTCCCACATTATACTCCATCTGACAATTTTTTGCTCACTCATTAACCTATGGAAATCTCTTTGTAAACTTTATATCCTCTTGACAGCTGGTGAATTGGTCAGACACAGGGCAGGTTAACTTCAATGCTGAGAAATGTCAAATGATGCATTTCGGAAGGAAAGCTGAGGAGAAGCGATATAAACTAAATGGTACAATGTTAAAATGGGTGCAGGGACAGAGAGATCTGGAATTTCATTTGTGTCACTTTTTACATCTAAAAGATTCAATTTGGGGCTTGCAATCTTGTCAGTTGAATTTAGGCTTCATCCTGAAAAGTGTTAGCAAACATGTTGGGAAATGTGTCAAAAGCTGTTTCCATTCAGACATTCCTTCATTGTGGAAGTGTGAGCTGTCTTTGCAGAGACAGGAAATAGAGTTGTTTGAATGGACCTGCAGGTTTTAGTTGATGCAATAAGGTGAGAATTTGAATTGTGTCCCTTGCAGATCCACAGAATTGAAGGTATTTACACAACACCACATGAAGTAGTTTACCAATGTCTGACAAACTTCAAAGACTTCAAACACATGGAAGAAGAGGAGAAGGGAACAATATACAAAACCTCAGTCAGTCAGAAAACAGCAGGAGGAAAATGAATCTCTTTTTATGGGTTTTAATTTGAAGGCCTGAGCTGATGATTGAAAAAGTAGGAGTTCAAATCCCACACAGGGCTGTTGTGAATTTGAGTTTTGTTTTTTCTAAAAATAAACATAACTCTGGAACTAAAAAACCTCTAGGTTGGAATGATTCACTCCTGTCTACTAGTGCAAAGCCCGTGTGTGTCTCAGTTTTGCTGTATTTATTAATGATTTAAGATGATGTGGTAGAATACAACATACCCAAGTTTACCAATGACACAAAAATAGGCAGCATTGTAAGCAGTGTAGCTGGAAGCATCAAATTACAAAGAGATATTAATATCTTAAATAAATGGGCAAAACTGTGGTCGTTAGATTTCCATGTCAGCAAAAAAAGACTAGAACAGAGTACTTTATAAATGGTGAAAAGATAGAAATACTGGAGGTCCAAAGAGACTTTGGGGGGTCCATGTCCATTTAAGTGCAGTGTAGATTTACCAGAATGATAACTGGACTCCAAGGGTTAAATTACGAGGTGATATTACACAAACTGGGAATAATTCCCTGGAATTTAGGAGGATCAAGGTGATTTGATCAAAGTTGTTGAGATATTAAGGGGAACTGATGGGGTAGTTTGTGAGAAACTATTTCGGCAGCTTTGGAATATCGGAACAGGAGTAGGCCATTCAGCCCATCGAGCCTGCTCCGCCATTCAATACTATCATGGCTGATCATCCACTTCAATGTGTTTTTCCCAGACTATCCTCATATCCCTTTATGTCATTGGAATTCAGCAATCTGTCAATCTCTGCTTTAAACATACTCAATGACTGAGCTTCCACAGCCCTCTGGGATAGAGAATTCCTAAGATTCACAACCCTCTGAGTAATGACATTTCTCCTCATCTCTGTCCCAAGTGGCTTCCCCCTTATTTTGAAATTGTGTCCCCTGGTTCTCGACTCCCCAACCAGGAGAAACATCTTACCTACATCTACCCTGTCTATCTGTAATGTTCCCCCAGGGTCCCCACACAGCCTGTCTTCCCGTCCCACTGCTTCTAAAGTGTCTCAGGGTCTCCTGGCACTTTCTATCTCTCTGCTTCTGTCTCTATCCCTCACTATCTCTCTGTTCTCTCTCCATTTCTATCTCTCCCTATCTCTCTGTTACTCTACCTCTGTTCCTCTCTCTCTGTCTATCACTCTCTCCCACCATGTTGGTTATCATTAGGGGTCGAGTTAAATCACAGACAAAATAAACACTTCACCTGTCTGCCCCGGAATAAATAGCAAAATTTGAGGATATTTTATGTCTGCATTCAGACATGATCACAGTGATGTTGACAGCAAAGTATATTAGATGATGGGATGCTGCAAATCAATTTACACTCGTACTGTCGGAAAAACAACTTAAAAAGAATTATTCACAAGTCTAGTCCAACTTAACGACAGATTTGACCCGATAAGGTAATAAATGCCAAAAGTCTGGAGTTTTTTGGAGTACGTTAAGCTTTACTCTGTCTGGCTTTCAGAAATTAAACATTACACATGCACTGCAAGATTAAAGATTATACATAGGTTAGGTTACATAGAATTTTGGAAGGACTAACAAGGCGAGGGAATATCCAATGAATGGTAGGATCATAGGAAGTACCGAGTGTCAGAGGGATCTTGGTGTACTTGTCCATAGATCACTGAAGGCTGCAGCGCAGGTAGACAAGGTGGTTAGGAAGGTATATGGGATACTTGCCTTTATTAGTTGAGGCATAGAATATAAGAACAGGGAGGTTATGATGGAGCTATATAAAACACTGGTTAGGCCACAGCTGGAGTACTGTGTACAGTTCTGGGCACCACACTGTAGGAAGGATGTGATTGCACTGGAGAGGATGCAGAGGAGATTGACCAGGATGTTGCCTGGGCTGGAGCATTTCAGCTATGAAGAGAGACTGAAAAGGCTGGAGTTGTTTTCCTTAGAGCAGAGAAGGCTGAGGGGGGACCTGATTGAGGTGTACAAAATTATGAGGGGCATTGATAGGTTAGATAGGAAGAAACTTTTTCCCTTAGCGGAGGGGTCAATAACCAGGGGGCATAGATTGAAGGCAAGGGGCAGGAGGTTTAGAGGGGATTTGAGGAAAAGATTTTTCACCCGGAAGGTTATTGGGTGATTTGATGAAGGTTTACAAAATAATAAGGGAAACTGATAGGGTGGACTGAGAGTAAATATTCCCACTGGCTGCGGAGTCAGGAACTTGGGGCATGGTCTGAAAATATAAAGAGTGGCCACTTTGACGTCATCCCATCGTGTCGTATGTACATTCTCACATATAGCAGGTATAGCAGCACATATATAACAGGATAGCAGGTATAACTGTAGTCATAGTATTCAGCTGAAAATTGATCAGTTACATTGTTATTTCAGTCCATATTTACAGTACACACGGTACCTTACTGTTGTAATAAAGTCATATAGTGTCTATTCATCCCACTGGGGCAAAATGTCACTGGCTCAACATTCTCACCAAATACTAAAGCATTCCACAATGCAAGACTCACAAATTCAACACAAGTTTCCTTTTCTGAGTCTCGCTGGTCTGTTCTGATTCTCTGAGGGATTACTGATGCTTATCCTCCACATGAGCAGTCGTCCTAATCCCGTGTGCCTGTCCTGCTCCCAAACCCAGCATCCACTTACATTAAGGCAAGTGATACAGGAGCGTCTCAGTGACTGAGGCAGGTGAGTCTTGAGGCTGAGCCGGGCACAGTGAGTGACCCGGGTTAATCTGACACTCGAGGGACAGTTTATACTGAACGGTACTCTGTATCTACCCTGTGCTGTACCTTCTCTGAGAGTGTTTGATGGGGCAGTGCAGACGAGGAGAGTTATTCCTTACCCATTTTAAACATAGAGAAGTGAATATCCAAGAGATTGTTTTAAATGTGATGAGGGTTTCTGCCTCTACCATCCTTTAGAGTCATAGAGAGATACAGCACTTATACAGGCCCTTCGGCCGGCCCAGTCTGTGCCGGCCATCAACCACCCATTTTATACTAATCCTTTCAGGCAGTGAGTTCCAGACACCCACCAGCCACTGGGTGAAGAAACTATTGATGTGTTTCGTTCAGTTAAGTTTGATGTCAATGTTTCCCCAGGATGTTGACGCTGGGGGATTCAGCGATGGGACAATGCTTTGAATGCCAAGGGGAGGTGGTTGGATTCTCTCTTGTTGCAGATGGTCATTGCCTGGCACTTGTGTGACGTGAATGTTACTTGTCACTGGTCAGCCCAAACCTGAATGTTGTCCGGGTCTTGGTGCATGTGGCTCTGGATTGCTTCATTATCTGAGGCAAAATACTGTGGATGCTGGAAATCTGGAAAGCATCGAGCTGAATCACTAACTCTGTTTCTCTCTCCACAGATGCTGCTTGACCTGCTCAGTATTTCCAGCATTCACTCCTGGGATCTCAGCTGAAGATGGTTGAGCCTCGGACACTACCCTGAGGAACTCCTGCAGTGATGTCCTGGGACTGAGATGATTGACCTCCAACAACCAAAACCATCTTCCTTTGTGCTCGGTATGATTCCAACCAGTGGAGAGATTTCCCCCGATTCCCACTGACTTCAGTTTTACTCGGGCTCCTCGATGTCACACTCGGTCAAACGCTGCCTTGATGTTAAGGTCAGTCTCTCTTCCCAGTAGCAGACAGGAGTGAATCATTCCCTTTGACCCGTTGTACACTGAACAAGCTGTGCTTCTTCACAGCCTGATACAGGACTGTACACGGCCGATTAATGTAGCCCATCAAACACTCCCAGAGCAGGTTCAGCACAGCTTAGGAACAGAGTACAGTTCCTTCAACATTCTCTCTCTGTCTCTCCCTCCTGCTATCTCTGACATTAGGAGAGAGACAGAGGGAGAGAGGGTTAGATATGAAGGCAGAGAGAGGGCTGTAGAGAGGGACAAATTTGGAGAGAGAGAGGTTGTTGAGGTGGATGAAAAGGATAATGTAAGATATATTAATTTGATGTAATCCTTCACTGCTGTGTACACAAACATATAAGAGATAGATATGGAGAGAAAAAAACATCGGGAGAGGGGGAAATGTAGATGAAGTTGGGGCCCAGGCGGATAATTTTGATGATCCAGAAGGAATAGCCTCCATTTTAAACATCCAGCAAGCTATTCCACTGTGGGAGCCATCACACCCAAACAGACATAGACACACACACAAACACACACACAGAAATACCCACACAATGATATTGTTTGTGCAAATTTCATGCTGGTTTATTGGTTAATTTTTAAATCTGTGATTGATAGATTCTTGTTAACCAAAGGTATTAAGAGATAAGGGGCAAAGGCTGGATATATGGTGTAAGTTACATCACAGATCAGCCAAGATCTCATTGGATGCCGGAACAGGGCTGTGTGGTTGAATTGCCTCCTCCTCTTCCAGTATCCCCTGTGAAGTATCCTTCTATCTCTTTTAGTCACCCTGTCAGTCCATGTCTCTCTGTTTCTCTTTTTCTGTCTCTCTCTCTCTCTGTCTCTATCGGACAGTGCAGAGTGAGATTCACTCTGTATCCACCCCATGATGTTCCTGCCCTGGGAGTGTGTGATGGGACAGTGTAGAGGGAAATTTACTCTGTGTCAAACCCAACCTTGTGCTTGGCTTGGGAATGTTTAATGGGACAGTGTAGCTGGAGATTTACTCTGTATCCCTGGAATTTTGAAGGCTCAGGTGTGATTTGATGATTGTTTTCAAGATAATAAGGGAAACTGATAGGGTGGACAGAGAGTAACAATTCCCACTGGCTGCAGAGTCTAGAACATGGGGGCATAGTCTAAAAATATAAACCTAGTCTAAAAACCTTTCAGGAGTGAAATGAAGAAACACTTCAACACACCAGGTGTGGTATCAGTTTGAAACTCTCTTCCACAATCAGCAATTGATGCTGAGACACTTGTTAATTTTTAAATCTGAGTTCGATAGATTTTTGTTAACCAAAGGTATTAAGGGGCAAAGATAGGTACATGGAGTTAGATCACACATCAGCCATGAGCTCATTGAATGACAGAACAGGGTTGAGGGGCCAAATGGCCTCCTCCTCTTCCTCTGTCCTACGACAAATATCCTGCGATCACTCTCTGTGTCTTGGTCTCTGTCTCCCTCTTTGTCTCTCTTTCTGTCTGTCTGTCTTTCTCTCTCTCTCTCCTCTCATCTGTGGAAATCCACACACATCAGTCAGCCATTTTAGGTTCATTTTCAGTGGCCATTTTATGTTACCACAACACTGGGACATTTATCGCTGTCTATCCCAAACCATCTCTCTTTGTAGTCTATTTGTGTTCTCCTCACAGCTTATTGTCCCACCTAACCTCGTATCTCTCTCCTTTGCTCCGTCTCACTCACACACTCTCCCCCATCTCACTCCCCCCCATTTCTCTCTCCCCCCATTTCTCACTCCACCCACCCCCCGCAATCTCTCTTTAAGTGTCCTGTTATCACATCCTTTATTATAGATTCGAGCATTTTCCCAATGACGGATGTTAGACGAACAGGTCTTTCGTTCCCCATTTTCTCTCTCCTTCCTTTTGTAAATAGTGGGGTTACATTTGCTACCTTCTAATCTGCCTCTCTCACACTGCCTCTGTACCTCGCTATCTGTCTTACCCCCCTCTCTCTCTCGCTATCTCTCCCTCTCTCTCTCTATCTCTGTCCATGTCTCAATTTGTGCCTCCCTCACACCATCTCTCCCTCTCTCTCTGTCTCTCTCTAGCTCTCTGTCTGCCTCTCTGTGTCTCCTTCTCTCTCTGTGCCTCTCTCACTCTCTATCTGTCTCTCCCCCAGCTCTCTCTCTCTGTCTCTCCCTCTCTCTCTTTCTCAACCTCTGTCCATGTCTCAATTTGTGCCTCCCTCACACCATCGCTCCCTCTCTCTCTGTCTCTCTCTATCTCACTCTCTGCCTCGCTCTCTCTCTGCCTCTCTCTCTTCTGCCTCTCCCTCTCTATCTCTCCCTCTCTCTCTCTCTCGCTGCCTCTGTCCACGTCTCAGTTTGTGTCTCCCCCACACCATCTCTCCCTCCCTCTCTCCCTCCCTCTCTCCCTCCCTCTCTCCCTCCCTCTCTCTCTCCCTCTCTCTCCCTCTCTCTCTCTCTTTCTCCCTCTCTGTCTCTGTCTCAGAGTTACAGCTCAGATGATTAACCTCTTTATCCATGTGTTATGAACACGGGACTTTGTCTAGGATGTTGCCAGGACTGGAGAATTGTAGCTATGAGGATAGGCAGGGGTTGTTGTCCTTGGAACAAAGAAGGCTGAGGGGAGATCTGATTGAAATGTACAAAATGTTGAGGGTCCTGGATGGAGTGGAGGTGAAGGGCAGAGAACCATAGCAGAAAGGTCAGTGACGAGGGGGCATAGATTTAAAGTGATTGGTAGAAAAATTAGAGGGGAGTTGAGGAAAATCTTTTTCACCCAGAGGGTCGCAATGGTCTGGAACTCACTGCCTGAAAGGGTAGTTGAGGCAGAGACCCTCAACTCATTCAGAAGGAGTCTGGATAGGCACCTCAAGTGCGGTAAGCTGCAGTGCTCGGACCAAATGCTGGAAGGTGGGATGAGAATAGGTTGATCGTTTTTCGGCTGGCACAGAGAGAATGGGTGAAGTGGCCGCTTTCTGTGCCTTAAAATTTCTGTGTTGCCCTCGCCAACTCTATTTTACCCTCTGTTACTCTCTGAATCTCAGTCTCTCCCTCTCTGTTACACTCTGAATTCCAGTCTCTCCCTCTCTATTACCCTCTGAATCCCAGACTTTCCCTCTCTGTTACCCTCTGAATTCCAGTCTCTCCCTCTCTGTTACCCTCTGAATCCCTGTCTCTCCCTCTCTGCTACCCTCTGAATTCCATCTCTCTCCTTCTCTCTCTGTCTCTCACTCTGTCCCTCCATCTGTCTTTCCCTCTCTGTCTCTCCGTCTCTCTCCTTCTATCTCTGTCTCTGCCTTTCTCTCTGTCTTGCTCTCTGTCACTCCATCTGTCTTTCCCTCTGTGTCTCTCCCTCTCTCTCCTACTATTTCTGTCTCTCTCTCTCTGTCTCTCCATCTGTCTTTCCCTCCCTGTCACTCCCTCTCTCTCCTTCTATCTCTGTCTCTCTCACTATCCCTCCATCTGTCCTTCCCTACCTGTCATTCCATTTCTCTCCTTCTCTCTCTGTCTCTCTCTCTCTGTCCCTCCATCTGGCTTTCCCTCCCTGACACTCCCTCTCTCTCCTTCTATCTCTGTCTCTCTCTCTGTCCCTCCATTTGTCTTTCCCTCTCTGTCACTACCACTCTCTCCTTCTATCTTTGTCTTTCTCTCTCTATCCCTCCATCTGTCCTTCCCTCCCTGTCTCTCCATCTCTCTCCTTCCATCTCTGACTCTCTCTCTCTGGCTCACCATCTGTCTTTCCCTCTCTGTCTCTCCCTCTCTCTCCTTCTATCTCTGTCTCTGCCTCTCTCTGTGTCCCTCCATCTGTCTTTCCCTCTCTGTCTCTCCATCTCTCTCCTTCTCTCTCTCTGTCTCTCCATCTGTCTCCACCCCCCTTCACTCCCTCTCTCTCCTTCTATCTCTGTCTCTGCCACTCTCTCTGTCTCTCTCTCTGTCTCTCCATCTGTCTTTCCCTCTCTGTCTCTCCATCTCTCTCCTTCTATCTCTGTCTCTGCCTCTCTCTGTGTCCCTCCATCTGTCCTTCCCTTTCTGTCTCTCCCTCTCTCCTTCTATCTCTGTCTCTGTCTCTGCCTCTCTCTCTGTCTCTCTCTCTCTCTCTCTCCAATTGCCTTTCCCTCTCTGTCTCTCCCTCTCTCTCCTTCTCTCCCTGACACTCCCTCTCTCTCCTTCTCTCTCTGTCTCTCTCTCTGTCCCTCCAACTGTCTTTCCCTCCCTGTCACTCCCTCTCTCTCCTTCTATCTCTGTCTCTCTCTCTCGCTATCCCTCCATCTGTCCTTCCCTCCCTGTCACTCCATCTCTCTCCCTGTCTCTCTCTCTCTGTCCCTCCATCTGTCTTTCCCTCCCGAACACTCCCTCTCTCTCCTTCCATCTTCCCCTGTCTCTCTCTGTCTCTCCGTCTGTCTTTCCCTCTCTGTCTCTCCCTCTCTCTCCTTCTATCTCCGTCTCTCTCTCTCTGTCTCTCCGTCTGTCTTTCCCTCCCCTGTCACTCCCTCTCTCTCCTTCCATCTCTGTCTCTCTGTTCCTCCATCTGTCTTTCCCTCTCTGTCTTTCCCTATCTCTCCTATCTCTGTCCCTCTCTCGCTGTCTCCATTTTAAATATTCAGCAAGCTATTCCACTGTGGGAGCCATCACACCCTCATGATATTGTTTGTGGAAATTTCATGCTGGCAAAGACAGGATATATGGTGTAAGTTACATCACAGATCAGCCAAGATCACATTGAATGCAGGAACAGAGTTGTGGGGTTAAATTGCATCCTCCTCTTCCAATATCCCCTGTTAAATATCCTTCTTTCTCTGTCAGTCACCCTGTCAGTCCATGTCTCTCTGTTTCTCTTTTACTGTCTCTCTCTGTCTGTCTCTATCGGACAGTGTAGAGTGAGATTCACTCTGTATCCACCCCATGATGTTCCTGCCCTGGGAGTGTGTGATGGGACAGTGGAGAGGGAAATTTACTCTGTGTCAAACCCAACCTTGTGCTTGGCTTGGGAATGTTTAATGGGACAGTGTAGCTGGAGATTTACTCTGTATCCCTGGAATTTTGAAGGCTCAGGTGTGATTTGATGATTGTTTTCAAGATAATAAGGGAAACTGATAGGGTGGACAGAGAGTAACAATTCCCACTGGCTGCAAAGTCTAGAACATGGGGGCAGAGTCTAAAAATATAAACCTCGTCTAAAAACCTTTCAGGAGTGAAATGAAGAGACACTTCAACACACCAGGTGTGGTATCAGTTTGGAACTCTCTTCCACAATCAGCAATTGATGCTGAGACACTTGTTAATTTTTAAATCTGAGTTTGATAGATTTTTATGAAACCTCTCTGTCACTCCCTGTCTCTTCTCCCATCTCTGCCTCTCTCTCTCTCTGTCTCTCCATCTGTCTTTCCATCTCTGTCGCTCTCACTCACTCCTTCTCTCTCTGTCTCTCCCTCCTGCTATCTCTGACACTAGGACAGAGACAGAGGGAGAGAGGGTTATTTATGAAGGCAGAGAGAGGGCTGTCGAGAGGGACAACGTTGGAGAGAGAGAGATTGTTGAGGTGGATGAAAAGGATAATGTAAGATATATTAATTTGATGTAATCCTTCACTGCTGTGTACACAAACATATTAGAGATAGATATGGAGAGAAAAAAACATCGGGAGAGGGGGAAATGTCGATGATGTTGGGGCCCAGGCAGATACCTTTGATGATCCAGATGAAATAGCCTCCATTTTAAACATCCAGCAAGCTATTCCACTGTGGGAGCCATCACACCCTCATGATATTGTTTGTGGAAATTTCGTGCTGGATTATTGGTTAATTTTTAAACCTGTGATTGATAGATTCTTGTTAAACAAAGATAGTAAGAGATAAGGGGCAAAGGCAGGATATATGGTGTAAGATAGATCACAGATCAGCCCTGATCTCATTGAATGCCGGAACAGGGTTGTGGGGTTAAATTACATCCAATATCCGATGTTAAATGTCCTTCTTTCTCTGTCAGTCACCCTGTCAGTCTATGTCTCTCTGTCTAAACTAAATGGTACAATGTTAAAATGGGTGAAGGAACAGAGAATCCTTCCCCATCCAGGAGCTGACCGTGTCTCTCTCTCTCTCTCTCTACCCCCTCTCTCACTCCCCGCTTTTTGCTGTCTCTCTTTCTCTTTCAATCCTGATCCTGACTTTTCTCGGAATCCTTCTTGGTTGAATAGTACCCTGAAATGTTTCAGTCTCACTGTTACAAGGAACAAGTCACATTTCTGTGGTATTTTCGATATCTTAATGATTCAATTTGGAGCTTGGATTGTGTCAGGTAAATGTGGTTTCTCATTCAGACATTCCTGCATTGTGGAACTGTCAGTTATCTGTGCAGGGACAGGATATCGGGGTGTCTGAATGGAGTTGAAGATTTTGGTTGCTTGAATAGGGTGTGAATTAGATTGTGGATTGTGTCCCTGAAGGTATTTAAGCCGATGACCTGAGAGAATGAAGTGGTTTACCAATGTCTGAATAACATCAAAGTCTTCAGACACATGAAAGAACAAGATTGGAGACACTACACAAAAGCTGAGACAGTCAGGTCACAACAGGAGGAAGGTGAATGTCTTTTACAGTTTGTAATCTGAAAGCCTGAGGTAATGACTGAAAAAGTCGGAGTTCAAATCCCACATTGGGCTCTTGTGAATTTGAATTTCTCTGAAAATAAAAAATAACTCTGGAATAATAAATCCTCCAGGATGAAATGATTCAGTCTCACTGCTCTGATACTGATTTACCTTCAAGTAGCGTTTTCCAATCCACCTTTTCTAAATCGCCTTCCACCGGCCCAGCTTCATTCCCTAAAACTAAGTGTCAAACTGACCCATCTCTTGTTGACCTTGCTACGTACTGGCCTAAAAAACTTCCCCTGAATGTATATTTAGAATTCTGTATCCTTGATACCTTTTACACTAGTCTCAGTTATCAATGCACTAGTTAGGTCTGCACTAGACCCTGTCTCTGTTTATATTACACATGGACCTGTCTCTGCTATAAAAATGGTTTAAAAAGTGGAGAGCAAACCCTCCAATTTATACACTAGATCTGAAGAAATAGGAGCAGGAGTAGGCCATTCAGCCTCTTGAGCCTGTTCTGTCAGTCAATATGATCATGATTGATCTGATAGTGACTTTAACTCCATTTTCCTGCCTGCCCCCCATAACCCTTGACTCCCTTGTAAATTCATTGACCCAACCTCCACTGCTCTCTGGGGAAGAGAATTCCAAAGCCTAACCAACCTCTGGGAGAAAGAAGTCTTCCTTAGCTCAGTCTGAAATGGCAGACCCTTTATTTTTAGTTCAAGACTCCTAGTTCAAGACTCCTCCACAAGGGGAACATCCTCCCAACATCCGCCCTGTCAAGTCCCCTCAGAATCTTGTATGTTTCAATAAGATCACCTCTCATTCTTCTAAACTCCAATGAGTATAGGCCCAACCTGTTCAACTATTCCTCATAAGATAACCCCTTCATCCCAGGAATCAGCCGAGTGAACCTTCTCTGAACTGATTCCAATGCATCCAGGCCTGACCATTTATTCACTTTCAAAGATGCTAAACACCTTAATATTTCCCTCTCACTCTGTTTATCCCATCCAATATTTCACACTCCTTTCTTTCTTTTGGGCCTCCTTATCTCGAGAGACAATGGATACGCGCCTGGAGGTGGTCAGTGGTTTGTGAAGCAGCGCCTGGAGTGGCTATAAAGGCCAATTCTGGAGTGACAGGCTCTTCCACAGGTGCTGCAGAGAAATTTGTTTGTTGGGGCTGTTGCACAGTTGGCTCTCCCCTTGCGCCTCTGTCTTTTTTCCTGCCAACTACTAAGTCTCTTCGACTCGCCACAATTTAGCCCTGTCTTTATGGCTGCCCGCCAGCTCTGGCGAATGCTGGCAACTGACTCCCACGACTTGTGATCAATGTCACACGATTTCATGTCGCGTTTGCAGACGTCTTTATAACGGAGACATGGACGGCCGGTGGGTCTGATACCAGTGGCGAGCTCGCTGTACAATGTGTCTTTGGGGATCCTGCCATCTTCCATGCGGCTCACATGGCCAAGCCATCTCAAGCGCCGCTGACTCAGTAGTGTGTATAAGCTGGGGATGTTGGCCGCTTCAAGGACTTCTGTGTTGGAGATATAGTCCACACTCCTCCTCTTTAACTACAATGTCTGCATAGTTCCCCCTCTTTTATAAAGAGGGAGACAAAGTATTCATTAAGAACCGTGCCTAAATCTCCCACCTCCATACACACATTCCCTTTCTGGTCCCTAATACTCTATCCTTAGTTATCCTCTTGCTCTTCATGTATTTATAAAACATCTTTGTGCTTTCCTTGATTTTACTTGGTTATATTATTTTCCGACTATCTTTTTGCTTTCCTAATTTTCTTCTTAATTTCACCCCTGCACTTTCTTCACTCCTCTCGGCTTTCTGTGATATTGAGCTCTCGGTATCTGACATAAGCTTCCCTTTTGTGCCTTATTCTACCTGGTTTGATTCTTGCTATCTAAGGGGCTCTCGATTTGGGAGTCTCACCCTGTTTGTCTTTGTGGGAAAATATTTGTTCTCAACCCTCTCAGGGAGTCGAGGGTTCTGCAGAGCAGGCCTGAAAGAGGAGTTGAGTGTTGGGACAGATCAGTCATGATCTTATTGAATGGCAGGGCAGGCTCGAGGGGCTGAATGGCCTACTCCTGCTCCTACTTCTTGTGTTCTTGTGTCCAGTTCAATATCTCCTTTAGTGACTTGGTGCCAAATTGTTATTATTTTTTATTCATTTCTTGGATGTGTGCATGACTGGCTATGCCAGCATTTTATTGCCCATCACCAATTGCCGTTGAACCTTCTTGAACCGCTGCAGTCCATGTGGGGTAGGTACACCCACAGTGCTGTTAGGAAGTGATATCCAGGATTTTGACCCAGTCACAGTGAAGGAATGGTGATATAGTTCCAAGTCAGGATGGTGTGAGACTGGAAGGGAAACTTGCAGGTGGTGGTGTTCCCATATGTGTTTCCTGTTTGTTTGCTCTCTCTCCCCCTCATTATTTCTAGACCTCCCTGTCCTCCTGTCCCTCTCTGTCATGGGAACTTAAGAACAGAAGGAAGTGGGTGCAGGAACAGAGAGACCTGGGGATGTCTGTGCACAAATTGAAGGTGGCAGAGCTAGTTAAGAAAGTGATTAAAAGGCGTATGGGATCCTAGGCTTTGTAAATAGAGGCTGAGAGTATAAAAGCAAGGAGGTTATGATGAAGCTTTATAAAACACTGCTTCATCCTCAACTAGTATTGTGTCCAATTCTGGACACCGTGCTTTAGGTAGGATGTGGAGGCTTTAGAGAGGATGCAGAAAAGATTCACGAGCAAGGTTCCAGGATGAGGGACTTGAGTTGCGTGGATAGATTGGAGAAGCTGGGGTTGTTCTCTGTGTCTTTCTTCCTCTCTCTATCTCTCCCTCCTGCTATCTCTGACACTGGGAGAGAGACAGAGGGAGAGAGGGTTAGTTATGAAGCGAGGAGAAAAAGACCAACAAATTGAGCAACCATTTCAATAGGAGAAAAGCCAATAACAATCACAAGCTGATGGAGGGACGGGAAATCGTTTATGGAGGGACGGGAAATCGTTTACGAAGGGACAGAGTACCTGATCACACCCGGGATGGTGTGATGGATGCCAACAAAGCCCCATTTCAGCCTGCAATATGAAAAGGAGGGAGAGAGAGCTGAGAGGGAATGAGTTAATTTTGACTGAGTTAATGAGGGGGCAATGGCGTCCTGCGGCTCCCACAATGCCCCGCGAGTGGGAACGGCCCCTATCTGCGCCACAGGCCGCGCTGCACTCTGGGAGGATGCTCCGCACATGCGCATCCCCACAAGAGCGTTAACCGCCGCTTTTTTATATTGTCCCCCGGCTCAGACGTTCAACTTTCCTCCATTGAGATCGACAGCTGAAGCCGCTTCTCCTTTTCCTTTCAGCTGCTGTTTGCGGAAATAAGCGGCCGGCGGGTGACGTCGCGCAAACATGGCGGCTGATGACACCCCCCCTCCCGCCAGGGCGTCAGTGAGGTCTCATTGGCTGCCTCGCCCCACGTGTCTGGAGGTCAAGGGGTCAGAAGCTGCCTCTGGCTTCCGCGCAGCCGCGGTTTGGGCGACTTGTAACCCCGCCCCTGGGGTGGGGGAGGGGTCAGCACCAGACTCTTAAAGGGACCCTGCACCACCAGAACTGTCCCAAACTCTTAAAGGGACCCAACATGGACAGAAAGAGCAAGAGAGTTGGAGAGCAAGTAATGGAGAGGGAAATAGAAAAGAGAGAGTGATGGGGGGAGAGAGAGAGGAAGAACTGAGCTTGAAAGAATCATAGAGAGATGGAGAGACTGAGAGAAAATAGGTGAGAGGGAGAGAGTGAGAGAGCAAGAGAAATGGAGGGAGAATCTCCTCAATTGGACAGAGATGGAGAGAGAGTGATAGAGAGATGGAGAGACTGAGAGAAAATAGGTGAGAGGGAGAGAGTGAGAGAGCAAGAGATGGAGAGAAATGGAGGGAGAATCTCCTCAATTGGACTGAGATGGAGAGAGAGTGATAGAGAGATGGAGAGACTGAGAGAAAATAGGTGAGAGGGAGAGAGTGAGAGAGCAAGAGAAATGGAGGGAGAATCTCCTCAATTGGACAGAGATGGAGAGAGAGTGATAGAGAGATGGAGAGACTGAGAGAAAATAGGTGAGAGGGAGAGAGTGAGAGAGCAAGAGATGGAGAGAAATGGAGGGAGAATCTCCTCAATTGGACTGAGATGGAGAGAGAGTGATAGAGAGATGGAGAGACTGAGAGAAAATAGGTGAGAGGGAGAGAGCGAGAGAGCAAGAGATGGAGAGAAATGGAGGGAGAATCTCCTCATTTGGACAGAGATGGAGAGAGAGTGATAGAGAGATGGAGAGACTGAGAGAAAATAGGTGAGAGGGAGAGAGTGAGAGAGCAAGAGATGGAGAGAAATGGAGGGAGAATCTCCTCAATTGGACTGAGATGGAGAGAGAGTGATAGAGAGATGGAGAGACTGAGAGAAAATAGGTGAGAGGGAGAGAGTGAGAGAGCAAGAGAAATGGAGGGAGAATCTCCTCAATGGGACAGAGATGGAGAGAGAGTGATGGAGAGATGTGAAGAGAGATCAAAGAGAAAGGAAGGTGGAGAGTGAGGGAGAGGTAGAGTTTGAGAGTGAGGAAACCGATAAATGGAAAGATAAAGGTGAGGAGAGAGTAACAGAGCAGAAGAGAGAGAGAGAGAGATGGCGAGAGAGAGTGGGAAGGAAAATGAAAAATTCGAGGAAAAGAGCAGACACAGGGTGTACAGAAAGTGTGAAAAATGAATGAGAGACAGAGTGTCCGTCAGAGAGAGAGGGAAAGTCCGGGATATTTGTGGGTAGAGAGAGAGGCAGATAGTGTGTGTGTGTGTGTGAGAGAGAGAGAGAGACATCAGCACACGTTCACAGTAAAGAAAGTCTCGCCATGTCAAACAGTCATTTAATTGGGTGCACAACCAGACAAAAGTAACTTTATCCCCGGGAGAATGAGTGGAGTCAGACATATAAAAACAGATTGCAGGTTAATGCCCAGATAAGCTTGATTAAAGATTAAAAGTTGCAGAGAGAAATCACCCAGTAATCCTCGTTGCAACCCATTGGACTCAATACAATGGTCCAAAAATATTATCACTGCCAATCAAACAAATTCATCAGCTCAACAGCAAACAGTGAAATGATCCACAAACTGCAGTGTTCAATGATTCAAGGAAGATTACAGAGCATGAGAGAGAACATAAAGACAGACAGAGAGTATTTGTTTAGCTTCTCTGCCATTGTCCTATGATGAGAGGCTGAGTAAAGAGGACCTGTATTCTCTGGAGTTTAGAAGAATGAGAGGTGATCTCATTGAAACATATCAGATTCTAAAGGGACTGGATAGGGTGGACACTGAGAGATTATTTCCACTGGTCGGGAAATGAAAGTCTCCCTTATCCCTTCCTAACCAGCTTATCCACCTGTCCTGTCAGCCTCAGGAATCAGTGAACATTCACTCCAAGGTCCCGCTGTTCACAGACACAGAGATAATGTTGGAGACAGTCATGTTGTTAGGTTAGATCAAAAGTGCAAATGACAAATGTTATCATAGTTTGATGTAATCCTGTGTACACAGAGGTACAAGAAATAGGTGTAGAGTGTGAAACACCAGGAGAGAGGGAGGAATATAGATGGAGAGAGGGTAACAGTGAGAAAGGGAGAGATATGCATGGAGAGAGAAGTGGAGAGCTACTCTTACTGGTAATCTCTCTCCAACTCCGTCTTCCCCTCTCTCTTACTCACTCAATCAATCACTAGTTCCCCTCTCTGCTACTCTCTCCTTGTTTATTTCTCTCTCTGTACCCTCTTAATTTCAATCTCTCACTGTGTCATACCTTCCAGGATGCTGCACACAGCTTTGCGCGAATGCTGACCGACACTCTCCATCCCAATCTCGTCCTCTTTCTCTCTGGTAATCTCTCCCCATTGCTATCCTTCCCTCTCCCTGTTCTTCCCTCTCTATATCTATCCCTGTCTTTCTCACTGTTACTCTCTCCATCTGGATGGAGGAGGAGAAAGCGAGGCATATATAGAGGCAGCTTTACTCTGTATCTAACCCCACACTGTACCTTCCCTGGGAGTGTTTTCTAGAAGAGTGAAGACAGAGATTTACTCAATAGCTAACTAATAGCTTGGCAGCATTTGATGGGACAGTGTAGACGGAGCTTTACTCTGTATCCCTGGAATTTAGAAGGGTAAGGGGTGATCTGATCAAAGTTTAAAGTGGTGGATGGGGTACCAATCAGGTGGACTGCTTTGTCCTGGATGGTGTCGAGCCTCTGGAGTGTTGTAGATGTTACACTCATCCAGGCAAGTGGAGAGATACCATCACACACCTGACTTGTGTCTTGTAGGTGGTTGAAAGGCTTTGGGGAGTCAGGGGGTGAGTCACTTGTAGCCACAGTACTGATGTGATTACTTCAGCTCAGTTCCTGGTCAATGTCTCCCTTGGATGTTGATGCTGGGTGATTCAGCGATGGGATAATGCTTTGAATGCCATGGGGAGGTGGTTGGATTCTCTCGTGTTACAGATGGTCATTGCCTGTCTGTGTGTGTTTTTCTGTGCTCTGGGAACAATTTCCTCAATGGGAGGTCATAATGCTGCCTCATAACTGACTAGTTCACGAAAGGAATGCTGATGGAATGAACGGGACAGGGACAGAGTGGATACAACATTGGCTAAGGGACAGGACACAGAGAGTAGTGGTGAATGGTTGTTTCAGACTGGAGGGCGGTATCTTTGACTGACATAATCTTATACACTTCTATTCAATCTCCCCTCTATCTACTTTCTTCTAAGGAGATCAAACCCAGCTTTTCCAACCTAACCTTGTAGCTAAAATCCCCCATCTCTGAAACCATTCCGGTAAATCTCTGCACCCTCTCAAGGAACCTCACATCCTTCCTAAAGTCTGGTGACCAGAACTGGACACAGTTCTCCAGTCGGGGCCGAAATAGAGCTTTATAAATGTTCAGCATAACCTCCCTGCTTTTGTACTGACTGTATACAGTGTACATTGTGGGACAGTGGTATTCCCCAGGGGTTTGGATTAGGACCACTGATCTTTTTGATATATATTAATGACTTGGACTTGGGTTTACAGGGCATAACTTCAACATTACACCATCTGCAATGTAATAAACAGAGAAGGGAATAGTAGTAGTAAATCTCTGTCTTCTCTGTTCTATAAAACACTGTCAGAGCAGGTACAGTGTGGGGTTCAGGAGGATAGAGGCAGTCTGGTGAAATGGTCAGACACATGGCAGGTTAACTTCAATGCTGAGAAATGTCAAATGATGCATTTAGGAAGGAAGGCTGAGGAGAAGCGATATAAACTAAATAGTACAATGTTAAAATGGGTGCTGGTTCAGAGAGATCTGGAATCTGGAGAGATCTGCGTCAGTTTTTATATCTCAAAGATTCAATTTGGGGCTTGGAGTCTTGTCAGTTGAATTTAGCTTCATCCTGAAAAGGAGTCTGGATAGGCACCTCAAGTGCGGTAAGCTGCAGAGCTCGGACCAAATGCTGGAAGGTGGGTTGAGAATAGGTTGATCGTTTTTCGGCTGGCACAGAGAGAATGGGCCAAGTGGCCGCTTTCAGTGCCTTAAAATTTCTATGTTGCCCTCGCCAACTCTATTTTTCCCTCTGTTACTCTCTGAATTCCAGTCTCTCCCTCTCTGTTACCCTCTGAATCCCAGTCTCTCCCTCTCTGTTACCCTCTGAATCCCAGACTCTCTATCTCTGTTACCCTCTGAATCCCAGACTCTCCCTCTCTGTTACCCTCTGAATATCAGTCTCTCCCTCTCTGTTACCCTCTGAATCCCAGTCTCTCCCTCTCTGTTACACTCTGAATCCCAGACTCTCCCTCTCTGTTACCTTCTGAATCCCAGACTCTCCCTCTCTGTTACCCTCTGAATCCCAGTCTCTCCGTCTCCTTTACCCTCTGAATCCCAGTCTCTACCTCTCTGTTACCCTCTGATTCCAATTCTCTCCTCCTCTGTTACTCTCTGAATCCCAGTCTCTCCCTCCATGTTTCCCTCTGAATCCCAGACTCTCCCTCTCTGTTACCCTGTGAATCCCAGTCTCTCCCTCTCTCTTACCCTCTGAGTCCCAGACTCTCCCTCTATGTTACCATCTGAATCCCAGTCTCTCCCTCTCTGTTACCCTGTGAATCCCAGACTCTCCCTCTCTGTTACCATCTGAATCCCAGTCTCTCCCTCTCTGTTACCCTGTGAATCCCAGACTCTCCCTCTCTGTTAACATCTGAATCCCAGTCTCTCCCTCTCTGTTTCCCTCTGAATCCCAGACTCTCCCTCTCTGTTACCATCTGAATCCCAGTCTCTCCCTCTCTGTTTCCCTCTGAATCCCAGACTCTCCCTCTCTGTTACCATCTGAATCCCAGTCTCCCTCTCTGTTACCCTCTGAATCCCAGTCTCTCCCTCTATGTTTCCCTCTGAATCCCAGACTCTTCCTCTCTGTTACCCTGTGAATCCCAGACTCTCCCTCTCTCTTACCCTCTGAATCCCAGACTCTCCCTCTCTGTTAACATCTGAATCCCAGTCTCTCCCTCTCTGTTTCCCTCTGAATCCCAGACTCTCCCTCTCTGTTACCATCTGAATCCCAGTCTCTCCCTCTCTGTTTCCCTCTGAATCCCAGACTCTCCCTCTCTGTTACCATCTGAATCCCAGTCTCCCTCTCTGTTACCCTCTGAATCCCAGTCTCTCCCTCTATGTTTCCCTCTGAATCCCAGACTCTTCCTCTCTGTTACCCTGTGAATCCCAGACTCTCCCTCTCCGTTACCCTCTGAATCCCAGACTCTCCCTCTCTGTTACCCTCTGAATCCCAGTCTCTCCCTCTCCGTTACCCTCTGAATCCCAGTCTCTCCCTCTCTCTTACCCTCTGAATCCCAGTCTCTCCCTCTCTGTTACCCTCTGAATCCCAGTCTCTCCCTCTCCCTTACCCTCTGAATCCCAGTCTCTCCCTCTCTGTTATCCTCTGAATCCCAGTCTCTCCCTCTCTGTTACCCTCTGAGTCCCAGTCTCTCCCTCTCCGTTACCCTCTGAATCCCAGTCTCTGCCTCTCTGTTACCTGACCAGAGCTTTATAAATGTTCAGCGCACCCTCTCAGCTTTTGTACTCACTGTATACAGTGTAAATTGTGGTATTCCCCAGGGGTTTTGATTAGGACCACTGATCTTATTGATATATGAATGACTTAGACTGGGGTTTACAGGGCATAACTTCAACATTGTGCCATTTGCAATGTAATAAACAGTGAAGGGAATAGGAGTAGACTTCAGGAGGATAGAGGCAGTCTGGTGAAATGGTCAGACACATAGCAGGTTAACTTCAATGCTGAGAAATGTCAAATGATGCATTTTGGAAGGAAGGCTGAGGAGAAGCGATATAAACTAAATGGTCCAATGTTAAAATGGGTGCAGGGACAGAGAGATCTGGGATTTCATTTGTGTCACTTTTTACATCTGAAAGATTCAATTTGGGGCTTGCAATCTTGTCAGTTGAATTTAGCTTCATCCTGAAAAGTGTTAGCAAACATGTTGGGAAATGTGTCACAAGCTGTTTCCATTCAGACATTCCTGCATTGTGGAAGTGTGAGCTGTCTTTGCAGAGACAGGAAATAGAGTTGTTTGAATGGACCTGCAGGTTTTAGTTGATGCAATAAGGTGAGAATTTGAATTGTGTCCCTTCCAGATCCACAGAATTGAAGGTATTTGCAGAACACCACATGAAGTAGTTTACCAATGTCTGACAAACTTCAAAGACTTCAAACACATGGAAGAAGAGGCGAAGGGAACAATATACAAAACCTCAGTCAGTCAGACAACAGCAAGAGGAAAATGAATCTCTTTTTATGGGTTTTAATTTGAAGGCCTGAGCTGATGATTGAAAAAGCAGGAGTTCAAATCCCACACAGGGCTGTTGTGAATTTGAATTTTTTTTTAAACATTCATGTGGAGTTAAAAAGCCTCGAGGTTGGAATGATTCACTCCTGTCTACTCGTGCAAAGCCCGTGTGTGTCTCAGTTTTGCTGTATTTATTAATGATTTAAGATGATGAGGTAGAATGCAACAAACCCAAGTTTACCAATGACACAAAAATAGGCAGCATTGTAAGCAGTGTAGCTGGAAGCATCAAATTACAAAGAGATATTAATATCTTAAATAAATGGGCAAAACTGTGGCAGTTAGATTTCAATGTCAGCAAAAAAAGACTAGAACAGAGTACTTTATAAAAGGTGAAAAGATAGAAGCACTGGAGGTTCAAAGAGACTTTGGGGGGTCCATGTCCATTTAAGTGCAGTGTAGATTTACCAGAATGATAACTGGACTCCAAGGGTTAAATTACGAGGTGATATTACACAAACTAGGGATTTATTGCCTGGAATTTAGGAGGATCAAGGTGATTTGTTCAAAGATGTTGAGATATTAAGGGGAACTGATGGGGTAGTTTGGGAGAAACTATTTCAGCAGCTTGGGAACATAGGAACAGGAGTCGGCCATTCAGCCCATCGAGCCTGTTCCGCCATTCAATACGATCATGGCTGATCATCCACTTCAATGCCTTTTTCCCAGACTGAGCTTCCACAGCCCACTGGGGTAGAGAATTCCAAAGATTCACAACACTCTGAGTAAAAATACGCCACTCCAGGCTAAAGGTGGCAGTAGTTTGGAACGTGTCTTCTGCACGCAAACATTGACGCAAAATCACTTGTCATTTTTAAATCGAAGGTTGATCTCATCAAATGCCTTTTGAAAATTGAAATATTCTTCTTTCGCGCTCTGTCCCTGAGTCACTCTGTTTCTGTGTGTGTGTGTTTCTGTGTGTGTGTGTGTTTCTGTGTGTGTGTGTGTTTCTGTGTCTGTGTGTTTCTGTGTGTGTGTGTTTCTGTGTCTGTGTGTGTGTGTTTCTGTGTGTGTGTTTCTGTGTGTGTGTTTCTGTGTGTGTGTGTGTGTGTGTGTGTTTCGGTGTGTGTGTGTGTTTCTGTGTGTCTGTGTCTGTGTGTGTGTTTCTGTGTGTTTGTTTCTGTGTGTGTGTGTGTTTCTGTGTCTGTGTGTGTCTATGTCTGTTTCTCTCTCCTCTCTCAGACCCTTTGTAAAGCTCCACATGCATCAGTTTGCCATTTGAAGTCAGCTGCTTTTGGTTTCACCGCATCTGCAGAGGTTGCACTTCCTTATGCAGGCTGGTAAGAAACATGTATTCCGCAGTTGGCTCCAATGTTCCCGTGAAAATTTAGATGTTGTGCGTGCCCAGTTTTTTTAACGTGAGCTGTCCCTTGAAATCTTTGAAGAATCTTTGAAGACGTGTGCTATTTATTGTGGAACGGGATCTGCGTGGGACCTTTGAGGCTGCTGCACGCAGATTTGCAGGAACATTGACCAACACTCTCCATCCCAATCTCTTCCTCTTTCTCTCTGGTACTGTCTCCCCATTGCAATCCTTCCCTCTCTCTCTTATTCTCCATATCTATCCCTGTTCTTTCTCACTGTTACTCTCTCCATCTGGATGGAGGAGGAGAAAGAGAGGCATATACAGAGGCAGCTTTACTCTGTATCAAACTCCACTGTGTACCTGCCCCCCAGTTCTAGACTTCCCCACAAGGGGAACATCCTCCCAGCATCCGCCCTGTAAAGTCCCCTCAGAATCTTGTATGTTTCAATAAGATCACCTCTCATTCTTCTAAACTCCAATGAGTATAGGCCCAACCTGTTCCACCATTCCTCATAAGACAACCCCTTCATCCCAGGAACCAGCCGAGTGAACCTTCTCTGAACTGATTCCAATGCATCCAGGCCTGACCATTTATCCACTTTCAAAGCTGCCAAACACCTTCATATTTCCCCTCTCACTCTGTTTATCCCATCCAATATTTCACACTCCTCCTCTTTAACTACAATCTCTGTATCGTTCCCACTCTTTTATAAAGACGGACACAGAGAATTCATTAAGAACCATGCCCACATCTCCCACCTCCACAGGTAGGAAGAAGGAGGAGAGGCAATCTAAACTAAAGGATATAGTTATAAAGTGGCTAACATTCTCTGCCTCTTCCTTTGCTCTAATATAATCCTTGATTTCTATCATGAACAATGGTTGGAACAATTTACTGAGGTTCTGTCAAAGCTTACTCACATTCTTTATCTGTGTCTCTCTGTCCCAGAGAGATGGTGAAGAAACTATTGATGTGTTTCGTTCAGTTAAGTTTGATGTCAATGTTTCCCCAGGATGTTGATGCTGGGGGATTCAGTGATGGGATAATGCTTTGAATGCCAAGGGGAGGTGGTTGGATTCTCTCTTGTTGCAGATGGTCATTGCCTGGCACTTGTGTGACGTGAATGTTACTTGTCACTGGTCGGCCCAAACCTGAATGTTGTCTGGGTCTTGGTGCATGTGGCTCTGGATTGCTTCATTATCTGAGGCAAAATACTGCGGATGCTGGAAATCTGGAAAGCATCGAACTGAATCATTAACTCTGTTTCTCTCTCCACAGATGCTGCCTGACCTGCTCAGTATTTCCAGCACTTCCTGCTGGGATTTCATTATCTGAGGAGGTGTGAATGGAACTGAACACTGTGCAATCAACAGTGAACATCCCTACTTCTGACCTTACGATGGAGGGCAGGTCATTGAGGAAGCAGCTGAAGATGGATGGGCCGAGGACACTAACCTGAGGAACTCCTGCAGTGATGTCCTGGGACTGAGATGATTGACCTCCAACAACCACAACCATCTTCCTTTGTGCTCGGTATGAGTCCAACCAGCGGATTCCCACTGACTTCAGTTTTACTCGGGCTCCTCGATGTCACTCTCGGTCAAACGCTGCCTTGATGTTAAGGTCAGTCTCTCTTCCCAGTAGCAGACAGGAGTGAATCGTTCCCTTTGACCCGTTGTACACTGAACAAGCTGTGCTTCTTCACAGCCTGATACAGGACTGTACACGGCCCATTAATGTAGCCCATCAAACACTCCCAGAGCAGGTTCAGCACAGCTTAGGAACAGAGTACAGTTCCTTCAACATTCTCTCTCTGTCTTCCTCTCTCTGTCTCTCCCTCCTGCTATCTCTGACACTAGGAGAGAGACAGAGGGAGAGAGGGTTAGATATGGAGACAGAGAGAGTGTTGTGGAGAGGGACAAGGTTGGAGAGAGAGAGATTGCGGGGTCGATTGAAAGGGAGAATGTAAGAGAAATTAATTTGATGTAATCCTTCACTGCTGTGTGCACAAACATTTAAGAAATAGGTATGGAGACAGAAACATCGGGAGAGATCTCTGTCTCTTCCTGTCTCTCCATCTGTCTTTCGCTCCCTGTCACTCCCTCTCTCTGCTTCTATCTCTGTCTCTGCCACTCTCTCTGTCTCTCCCTCTCTATCCCTCCATCTGTCCTTCCCTCCCTGTCACTCCATCTCTCTCCTGCTCTCTCTGTCTCTCACTTTGTCCCTCCATCTGTCTTTCCCTCCTTGACACTCCCTCTCACTACTTCCATCTCTGCCTCTCTCTCTCTGTCCCTCCACCTGTCTACTGCACCACCCTCCCCACCCCCCGTCACTCCATCTCCCTCCTTCGATCTCTGTCTCTGCCTCTCTCTGTCTCTCTCTCTATCCCTCTATCTTTCCTTCACTCCCTGTCACTCCATCTCTCTCCCTGTCTCTCGCTCTCTCTCTGTCCCTCCATCTGTCTTTCCCTCCCTGACACTCCCTCTCTCTCCTTCTCTCTCCTTCTCTCTCTGTCTCACTCTCTGCCCCTCCATATGTCTTTCCCTCGCTGTCTGTCTCTCCCTCTCTCTTTCCATCTGTCTTTCCCTCCCTGTCACACACTCTCTCAATCCTTCCATCTCTGCCTCTCCATCTGTCCTTCCCTCCCTGTCACTCCATCTCTCTCCTTCTCTCTCTGTCTCTCTCTCTCTGTCCCTCCATCTGTCCTTCCCTCCCTGTCACTCCATCTCTCTCCTTGTCTCTGTCTCTCCATCTGTCTTTCCCTTCCTGTCTCTCCCTCTCTCTCCTTCTATCTCGGTCTCTCTCTCTCTCTGTCTCTCCATCTGTCTTTCCCTCCCTGTCACTCCCTCTCTCTCCTTCTATCTCTGTCTCTCGCTCTCTGTCTCTCCATCTGTCCTTCCCTCCCTGTCACTCCATTTCTCTCCTTCTATCTCTGTCTCCCTCTCTCAGTCTTTCCATCTGTCTTTCCCTCCCTGTCACTCCCTCTCTCTCCTTCTATCTCTGTCTCTCTCTCTCAGTCTTTCCATCTGTCTTTCCCTCCCTGTCACTGCCTCTCCCTCCTTCCATCTCTGCCTCTCTCTCTCTCAGTCTTTCCATCTGTCTTTCCCTCCCTGTCACTCCATCTCTCTCCACTCTCTGTCCCTCTCTCTGTCCCTCCATCTGTCTTT
The DNA here is from genome assembly GCF_036365525.1 of Heterodontus francisci. Classification (NCBI taxonomy): domain Eukaryota; kingdom Metazoa; phylum Chordata; class Chondrichthyes; order Heterodontiformes; family Heterodontidae; genus Heterodontus; species Heterodontus francisci. Next base: position 258,532 of record NW_027141108.1, read on the forward strand.
CCCTCTCTGTCTCACTCTCCCTCCTTCCATCTCTGCCTCTCTCTCTCTCAGTCTTTCCATCTGTCTTTCCCTCCCTGTCACTCCCTCTCTCTCCTTCTATCTCTGTCTCTCGTTCTCTGTCTCTCCATCTGTCCTTCCCTCCCTGTCACTCCATCTCTCTCCTCTCTCTGTCTCTCACTCTGTCCCTCCATCTGTCTTTCCCTCCCTGTCACTCCATCTCTCTCCTTCCATCTCTGCGTCTCTCTCTCTCTCTGTCTCTCCAACTGCCTTTCCCTCTCTGGTTGACTAACAGGAAGCAGAGAGTGGGGATAAATGAGTGCTATTCTGGCTGGCAATCAGTCACTAGTGGTGTGCCTCAGGGATCGGTGTTGGGACCCCAATTATTTACAATTTATATCGATGATTTGGAGTTGGGGACCACGTGTAGGTTGTTAAAGTTTGCAGATGACACTAAGATGAGTGGCAGAGCAAAGTGTGCAGATGACTGTGAAAGTTTGCAGAGGAACATAGATACATTGAGTGAGTGGGCAAAGGTCTGGCAGATGGAATACAATGTTAATAAATGTGAAGTTATTCATTTCGGTAGGAGTAACAGTAAAAAGGATTATTACTTGAATGGTAAAAAGTTGCAGCATGCTGCTATGCAGAGGGACCTGGGTGTCCTTGTGCATGAATCGCAAAAGGTTGGTCTGCAGGTACAGCAAGTAATTAGGAAGGCAAATGGAATTTTGTCCTTCATTGCTAAAGGGATTGAGTTTAAAAGCAGAGAGGTTATGTTGCAGCTGTATAAGGTACTGGTGAGGCCGCATCTGGAGTACTGTGTGCAGTTTTGGTCTCCTTACTTGAGAAAGGATGTGCAGGCACTGGAGAGGGTGCAGAGGAGGTTCACTAGGTTGATTCCAGAGTTGAGGGGGTTGGCTTATGAGGAGAGACTGAGTAGATTGGGATTATATTCATTGGAATTCAGAAGAATGAGGGGGGATCTTATAGAAACTGAAATTGAAATATTATAGAAATTGAAATATTCTTCTGTCACTCTCTGTCCCTTGGGCAGTCTGTGTGTGTGTGTGTCAGTGCATGTCGGTCTCTGTGTGTCTGTGCATGTCGGTCTCTGTGTGTGTGTGGTTCTGTGTGTGTGTTTCTGTGTGTGTGTGTGTGGTTCTGTGTGTGTGGTTCTCTGTGTGCATGTGTGTTTCTCTGTGTGTGTGGTTCTGTGTGTGTGGTTCTCTGTGTGCATGTGTGTTTCTCTGTGTGTGGGTGTGTGTCTGCCTGTCTGTGTCTATGCCTGTTTCTCTCTCCTCTCTCAGAACCTCAGTAAAACTCCACATACATCAATTTGCTATTTTAATTTGGCTGCTTTTGGTGATACCACAACTGCAGAGGGTGCACTTCCTTCTGCAGGCTGGTAGGAAACCCATATCCCGCTCTTTAACGGCATATTCTGTCTGCTTTGTATACTAAATTGATTAATCCCTAATAATTGATCAAATCTGACATTGATTACTGTTTGAAAGTCTCCAGGTTTACTTTCCTCCCAGGGCTGATTAAAAGTTCGAGTTTCCCTCAGTGTTTTGGAAATATCAAACCCTGATCCCGCACCCAGTAAAGTATTTTACATGATGGGACGCTGCAAATGTTGTTATACTCAGTGCGCACGGTACCTTCATGTTGTAATAAGATGTTATAATCTCTATTCAGATAACTCTCATGCCACAGGGGCAAAATTTCACTGGGTCAACATTCTGACCAAACACTAAAACATTACAGAAAGCGAGGCTCACAAATTCAACACAAGTTTCCTTTTCTGTGTCTCGCTGGTCTGTTCTGATTTTCTGTTGGGTGACATCAGTCTAGATTTTGTGTTCAGACCTGAACCCACAAACGTATAACTCAGAGGCAGGATTATTACCCACTGAGCTATAGCTGGCTCCAATGTTCCCAGAACATTTAGTTGTTGTGCACGGCAAGTTTTTTTTGTCCCACGTGCAGTCCCTTTATATTTTTAAGAATCTTCGAAGACGTGTGTTATTTATCACGGAACAGGACCTGCGTGGTACCTTCCAGGCTGCTGCACACAGCTTTGCAGGAACACTGACCGACACTCTCCATCCCAATCTCTTCCTCTCTGGTAATCTCTCCCCATTGCGATCCTTCCCTCTGTCTGTTATTCCCTCTCTATATCTATCCCTGTCTTTCTCACTGTTACTCTCCCCATCTGGATGGAGGAGGAGAAAGAGAGGCATATATAGAGGCAGCTTTACTCGGTATCTAACCCCACACTGTACCTGTCCTGCGAGTGTTTTATAGAACAGAGAGGACAGAGATTTGCTCTGTAGATAACTCCATTCTGTACTTGGCTTGGCAGCATTTGAAGGGACAGTTTAGACGGAGCTTTACTCTGTATCCCTGGAATTTTGAAGTGTAAGGGGTGTATAGTTTAGTTTAGAGATTCAGCACTGAAGCAGGCCCTTCGGCCCACCGTTGGTGGCCGTGCCTTCAAGCTGCCAAGGCCCTAACTCTGGAATTCCTTTCCCAAACCTCACCGTCTCACTAACTCTCTTTCCTCTTTGAGGATTCTCCCTCAAACCAACCTCTGACCAAGTTTTTGGTCATCTGGTCTAATATCTCCTGAAGTGACTCAGTGTCAAATTTTTATTTTCTTGATTCATTTGTTGGATGTGTGCGTTAGTGGCCAGGACAGCATTTATTGCCCATTCACAATTGCCCTTGAGAAGGTGGTGTTGAGCCTCCTTCTTGAACCGCTGCAGTCCATGTGGGGTAGGTACACCCACAGTGCTGTTAGGAAGGGAGATCCAGGATTTTGACCCAGTCACAGTGAAGGAGCAGCGATATAGTTCCAAGTCAGGATGGTGTGTGACTTAAGGGAAACTTGCAGGTGGTGGTGTTCCCATACGTGTTTCCTGTTTGTTTGCTCTCTCTCCCCCTCCTTCTTTCTCGACCTCCCTGTCCTCCTGTCCCTCTGTGTTATGAGAACCTAAGAACAGAAGGAAGTGGGTGCAGGAACAGAGAGACCTGGGGATGTCTGTGCACAAATTGAAGGTGGCAGAGCTAGTTGAGAAAGTGATTAAAAGGCATATGGGATGCTAGGCTTTGTAAATAGAGGCTTAGAGTATAAAAGCAAGGAGGTTATGATGAAGCTTTATAAAACACTGCTTCATCCTCAACTAGTATTGTGTCCAATTCTGGACACCGTACTTTCGGAAGGATGTGGGGGCTTTAGAGAGGATGCAGAAAAGATTCACGAGCAAGGTTCCAGGGATGAGGGACTTCAGTTACCTGGATAGATTGGAGAAACTGGTGTTGTTCTCCATAGAGAAGAGAAACTTGAGATGAGATTTGATAGAGGTGTTCAAAATCATGAGGGGTCCTGACAGAGTAGATGTAGGAGTAGGAATGCAGCACATAGGACATTCCAGACCCATTTCTGTTCAGTGTTTACTTAAACAAGTGAATTGACCATTTAATATTTTTAACTGACTTAACCCTTGTGTTCCCACAAAGATCAAGCTAGCAAATTCAACAGTGGTCACTTTGACTTCATCCCATCGTGTCTTATGTACATTCTCACAGGGTAGCAGGTATAACTGTAGTCATAAAATTCAGCTGAAAATTGATCAGTTGCATTGTTATTTCAGTCCATATTTACAGTACACACGGTACCTTACTGTTGTAATAAAGTCATATAGTGTCTATTCATCTCACTGGGGCAAAATGTCACTGGTTCAACATTCTCACCAAATACTAAAGCATTCCACAATGCAAGACTCACAAATTCAACACAAGTTTCCTTTTCTGAGTCTCGCTGGTCTGTTCTGATTCTCTGAGGGATTACTGATGCTTATCCTCCACATGAGCAGTCGTCCTAATCCCGTGTGCCTGTCCTGCTCCCAAACCCGGCATCCACTTACATTAAGGCAAGTGATACAGGAGCGTCTCAGTGACTGAGGCAGGTGAGTCTTGAGGCTGAGCCGGGCACAGTGAGTGACCCGGGTTAATCCGACACTCCAGGGAATGTTTAAACTGAACTGTACTCTGTATCTAATCCATGCTGTACCTTCTCTGAGAGTGTTCAATGGGGCAATGTGGACGAGGAGAGTTATTCCTTACCCATTTTAAACATGGAGAAGTGAATATCCAAGAGATTGTTTTAGATGTGATGAGGGTTTCTGCCTCTACCACCCTTTCAGGCTGTGAGTTCCAGACACCCACCAGCCACTGGGTGAAGAAACTATTGATGTGTTTCGTTCAGTTTAGTTTGATGTCAATGTTTCCCCAGGATGTTGACGCTGGGTGATTCAGCGATGGGATAATGCTTTGAATGCCAAGGGGAGGTGGTTGGATTCTCTCTTGTTGCAGATGGTCATTGTCTGGCACTTGTGTGACGTGAATGTTACTTCCCACTGGTCGGCCCAAACCTGAATGTTGTCCGGGTCTTGGTGCATGTGGCTCTGGATTGCTTCATTATCTGAGGCAAAATACTGTGGATGCTGGAAATCTGGAAAGCATCGAGCTGAATCACTAACTCTGTTTCTCTCTCCACAGATGCTGCCTGACCTGCTCAGTATTTAAAGCACTTTCTGCTGGGATCTCAGTTGAAGATGGCTGGGCTGAGGACACTACCCTGATAAACTCCTGCAGTGAAGGCCTGGGACTGAGATGATTGACCTCCAACAACCACAACCATCTTCCTTTGTGCTCGGTATGATTCCAACCAGTGGAGAGATTTCCCCCGATTCCCACTGACTTCAGTTTTACTCGGGTTCCTCGATGTCACACTCGGTCAAACGCTGCCTTGATGTTAAGGTCAGTCTCTCTTCCCAGTAGCAGACAGGAGTGAATCGTTCCCTTTGACCCGTTGTACACTGAACAAGCTGTGCTTTTTCACAGCCTGATACAGGACTGTACACGATCGATTAATGTAGCCCATCAAACACTCCCAGAGCAGGTTCAGCACAGCTTAGGAACAGAGTACAGTTCCTTCAATATTCTCTCTCTGTCTCTCCCTCCTGCTATCTCTGACATTAGGAGAGAGACAGAGGGAGAGAGGGTTAGATATGAAGGCAGAGAGAGGGCTGTAGAGAGGGACAAAATTGGAGAGAGAGAGATTGTTGAGGTGGATGAAAAGGATAATGTAAGATATATTAATTTGATGTAATCCTTCACTGCTGTGTACACAAACATATAAGAGATAGATATGGAGAGAAAAAAACTTCGGGAGATGGGGAAATGTAGTTGACATTGGGGCCCAGGCAGATACGTTTGATGATCCAGAAGGAACAGTCTACATTTTAAACATCCAGCAAGCTATTCCACTGTGGGAGCCATCACACCCAAACAGACATAGACACACACACACACACACAGAAACACCCACACAATGATATTGGTTGTGCAAATTTCATGCTGGTTTATTGGTTAATTTTTAAATCTGTGATTGATAGATTCTTGTTAACCAAAGGTATTAAGAGATAAGGGGCAAAGGCAGGATATATGGTGTAAGTTACATCACAGATCAGCCAAGATCTCATTTGATGCCGGAACAGGGCTGTGTGGTTGAATTGCATCTTCCTCTTCCAGTATCCCCTGTGAAGTATCCTTCTATCTCTTTTAGTCACTCTGTCAGTCTATGTTTCTCTGTTTCTCTTTTTCTGTCTCTCTCTCTGTCTGTCTCTATCGGACAGTGTAGAGTGAGATTCACTCTGTATCCACCCCATGATGTTCCTGCCCTGGGAGTGTGTGATGGGACAGTGTAGAGGGAAATTTACTCTGTGTCAAACCCAACATTGTGCTTGGCTTGGGAATATTTAATGGGACAGTGTAGCTGGAGATTTACTCTGTATCCCTGGAATTTTGAAGGCTCAGGTGTGATTTGATGATTGTTTTCAAGATAATAAGGGAAACTGATAGGGTGGACAGAGAGTAACAATTCCCACTGGCTGCAGAGTCTAGAACATGGGGGCATAGTCTAAAAATATAAACCTAGTCTAAAAACCTTTCAGGAGTGAAATGAAGAAACACTTCAACACACCAGGTGTGGTATCAGTTTGAAACTCTCTTCCACAATCAGCAATTGATGCTGAGACACTTGTTAATTTTTAAATCTGAGTTTGATAGATTTTTGTTAACCAAAGGTATTAAGGGACAAAGATAGGTACATGGAGTTAGATCACATATCAGCCATGAGCTCATTGAATGACAGAACAAGGTTGAGGGGCCAAATGGCCTCCTCCTCTTCCTCTGTCTTACGACAAATATCCTGCTATCACTCTCTGTGTCTTGGTCTCTGTCTCCCTCTTTGTCTCTCTTTCTGTCTGTCTGTCTCTCTCTCTCTACTCTCATCTGTGGAAATCCACACACATCAGTCAGCCATTTTAGGTTCATTTTCAGTGGCCATTTTATGTTACCACAACACTAGGACATTTATCGCTGTCTATCCCAAACCATCTCTCTTTGTAGTCTATTTGTGTTCTCCTCACAGCTTATTGTCCCACCTAACCTAGTATCTCTCTCCTTTGCTCCGTCTCACTCACACACTCTCCCCCATCTCACTCCCCCCCATTTCTCTCTCCCCCCATTTCTCACTCCACCCACCCCCCGCAATCTCTCTTTAAGTGTCCTGTTATCACATCCTTTATTATAGATTCGAGCATTTTCCCTATGACTGATGTTAGACGAACAGGTCTTTAGTTCCCCATTTTCTCTCTCCTTCCTTTTGTAAATAGTGGGGTTACATTTGCTACCTTCTAATCTGCCTCTCTCACACTGCCTCTGTCCCTCGCTATCTGTCTTTCCCCCCTCTCTCTCACTCTATCTCTCCCTCTCTCTCTCTACCTCTGTCCACGTCTCAATTTGTGCCTCCCTCACACCATCTCTCCCTCTCTCTCTGTCTCTCTCTAGCTCTCTGTCTGCCTCTCTGTGTCTGCCTCTCTGTGTCTCCTTCTCTCTCTGTGCCTCTCTCACTCTCTATTTGTCTCTCCCCAGCTCTCTCTCTCTATCTCTCCCTCTCTCTCTTTCTCAACCTCTGTCCATGTCTCAATTTGTGCCTCCCTCACACCATCGCTCCCTCTCTCTGTCTCTCTCTATCTCTCTCTCTGCCTCTCTCTCTCTCTGCCTCTCCCTCTCTATCTCTCCCTTTCTCCCTCTCGCTGCATCTGTCCACGTCTCAGTTTGTGTCTCCCCCACACCATCCCTCCCTCTCTCCCTCCCTCCCTCTCTCCCTCCCTCTCTCCCTCCCTCTCTCCCTCCCTCTCTCTCTCCCTCTCTCTCTCTCTTTCTCCCTCTCTGTCTCTGTCTCAGAGTTACAGCTCAGATGATTAACCTCTTTATCCATGTGTTATGAACACGGGACTTTGTCTCTCTCCCATTTTCTAGGATGTTGCCAGGACTGGAGAATTGTAGCTATGAGGATAGGCAGGGGTTGTTGTCCTTGGAACAGAGAAGGCTGAGGGGAGATCTGATTGAAATGTACAAAATGTTGAGGGTCCTGGATGGAGTGGAGGTGAAGGGCAGAGAACCAGAGCAGAAAGGTCAGTGACGAGGGGGCAGAGATTTAAAGTGATTGGTAGAAAAATTAGAGGGGAGTTGAGGAAAATCTTTTTCACCCAGAGGGTCGCGATGGTCTGGAACTCACTGCCTGAAAGGGTAGTTGAGGCAGAGACCCTCAACTCATTCAGAAGGCGTCTGGATAGGCACCTCAAGTGCGGTAAGCTGCAGTGCTCGGACCAAATGCTGTAAGGTGGGATGAGAATAGGTTGATCGTTTTTCGGCTGGCACAGAGAGAATGGGTGAAGTGGCCGCTTTCTGTGCCTTAAAATTTCTATGTTGCCCTCGCCAACTCTATTATACCCTCTGTTACCCTGTGAATCTCAGTCTCTCCCTCTCTGTTACCCTCTGAATCCCAGTCTCTCCCTCTCTGTTACCCTCTGAATTCCAGACTCTCCCTCTCTGTTACCCTCTGAATTCCAGTCTCTCCCTCTCTGTTACCCTCTGAATCTCAGTCTCTCCCTCTCTGTTACCCTCTGAATCCCTGTCTCTCCCTCTCTGTTACCCTCTGAATTCCAGTCTCTCCCTCTCTGTTACCCTCTGAATCCCTGTCTCTCCCTCTCTGTTACCCTCTGAATCCCAGTCTCTCCCTCTCTGTTACCCTCTGAATCCCAGTCTGTCCCTCTCTGTTCCCCTCTGAATTCCAGTCTCTCCCTCTCTGTTACCCTCTGAATCCCAGTCTCTCCCTCTCTGTTACCCTCTGAATCCCTGTCTCTCCCTCTCTGTTACCCTTTGAATTCCAGTCTCTCCCTCTCTGTTACCCTCTGAATCCCAGTCTCTCCCTCTCTGTTACCCTCTGAATCCCAGTCTGTCCCTCTCTGTTCCCCTCTGAATTCCAGTCTCTCCCTCTCTGTTACCCTCTGAATCCCAGTCTCTCCCTCTCTGTTACCCTCTGAATTCCAGTCTCTCCCTCTCTGTCACCCTCTGAATCCCAGTCTCTCCCTCTCTGTTACCCTCTGAATTCCAGTTTCTCCCTCTCTGTTACCCTCTGAATTCCAGGTCTCTCCTTCTCTCTCTGTCTCTCACTCTGTCCCTCCATCTGTCTTTCCCTCTCTGTCTCTCCATCTCTCTCCTTCTATCTCTGTCTCTGCCTCTCTCTCTGTCTCGCTCTCTGTCACTCCATCTGTCTTTCCCTCTCTGTCTCTCCCTCTCTCTCCTTCTATCTCTGTCTCTCTCTCTCTGTCTCTCCATCTGTCTTTCCCTCCCTGACTCTCCCTCTCTCTCCGTCTGTCTCTGTCTCTACCTCTCTCTCTGTCCCTCCATCTGTCAAAGAACAAAGAACAGTACAGCACAGGAACAGGCCATTCGGCCCTCCGAATTTGCGCCGATCTTGATGCCTGCCCAAACTAAAACCTTCTGCACTTCCAGGGTCCGTATCCCTCTATTCCCATCCTATTCATGTATTTGTCAAGATGTCTCTTAAACGTCTCGATGGTACCTGCTTCCACCACCTCCCCCGGCAACAAGTTCTAGGCACTCACCACCCTCTGTGTAAGGAACTTGCCTCGCACATCCCCTCTAAACTTTGCCCCTCTCACCTTAAACCTCTGTCCCCTAGTAACTGACTCTTCCACCCTGGGAAAAAGCTTCTGACTATCCACTCTGTCCATGCCACTTATAACTTTGTAAACCTCTATCATGTCGCCCCTCCACCTCCGTCGTTCCAGTGAAAACAATCCGAGTTTATCCAACCTCTCCTCATAGCTAATGCCCTCCAGACCAGGCAACATCCTGGTAAACTTCCTCTGTACCCTCTCCAAAGCTTCCACGTCCTTCTGGCAGTGTGACGACCAGAATTCTAAGTGTGGCCTAACTAAAGTTCTGTACAGCTGCAACATGACCTGCCCATTTTTATACTCTGTGCCCCGACCGATGAAGGCAAGCATGCCGTATGCCTTCTTGACTACCTTATCCACCTGTGTTGCACTTTCAGTGACCTGTGGACCTGTACGCCCAGATCTCTCTGCCTGTCAATAGTCCAAAGGGTTCTGCCATTTACTGTATACTTCCCACCTGCATTAGACCTTCCAAAATGCATTACCTCACATTTGTCCGGATTAAACTCCATCTGTCATTTCTACGCCCAAGTCTCCAACCGATCTATATCCTGCTGTATCCTCTGACAATCCTCATCACTATCCGCAACTCCACCAACCTTTGTGTCGTCCGCAAACTTACTAATCAGACCAGCTACATTTTCCTCCAAATCATTTATATATCCTACAAACAGCAAAGGTCCCAGCACTGATCCCTGCGGAACACCACTAGTCACATCCCTCCATTCAGAAAAACACCCTTCCACTGCTACCCTCTGTCTTCTATGAACGAGCTCGTTCTGTATCCATTTTACCTTTCCCTCTCTGTCACTCCCTCTCTCTCCTTCTATCTCTGTCTCTCTCTCTGTTCCTCCATCTGTCCTTCCCTCTCTGTCACTCCATCTCTCCCTCTCTACTACTCTCTGCCTCTCCCTCTCGCTCCTTCCCTCTCTCTGTCCCTCCATCTGTCTTTCTCCCCCTGTCACTCCCTCTCTCTCTGTCTATCTCAGTCTCTGCCTCTCTCCCTGTCCCTCCATTTGTCTTTCCCTCTCTGTCACTCCCTCTCTCTCCTTCTATCTTTGTCTCTCTCCATCTATCCCTCCATCTGTCCTTCCCTCCCTGTCACTCCATCTCTCCCATTCTCTCTCTGCCTCTCTCTCTGTCTCTCCATCTGTCTTTCACTCTCTGTCTCTCCCTCTCTCTACTTCTCTCTCTCTCTGTCTCTCTCTCTGTCCCTACATCTGTTTTTCCCTTCTTGACACTCCCTCTCTCTCCTTCTATCGCTGTCTCTCTCTCTCTGTCTCCCATCTGTCCTTCCCTCCCTGTCACTCCATCTCTCTCCTTCTCTCTCTGTCTCTCTCTCTCTGTCCCTCCATCTGTCCTTCCCTCCCTGTTACTCCATCTCTCTCCTTCTATCTCTGTCTCTCTCTCTCAGTCTCCCATCTGTCCTTCCCTCCCTGTCACTCCCTCTCTCTACTTCTATCTCTGTATCTCTTCTATCCCTCCATCTGTCCTTCCCTCCCTGTTACTCCATCTCTCTCCTTCTCTCTCTGTCTCTCTCTCTCTGTCCCTCCATCTGCCTTTCCCTCACTGTCACTCCATCTCTCTCCTTCTCTCTCTGTCTCTCACTCTGTCCCTCCATCTGTATTTCTCTCCCTGTCACGCCCTCTCTCTCGTTCCATCTGACTCTCTCTCTCTCTGTCTCACCATCTGTCTTTCCCTCTCTGTCTCTCCATCTCTCTCCTTCTCACTCTGTCTCTCCATCTGTCTCTCCCCCACCCCCATCCCCCGCTCCGTCACTCCCTCTCTCTCCTTCTATCTCTGTCTCCTCCTCTCTCTGTGTCCCTCCATCTGTCTTTCCCTCTCTGTCACTCCCTCTCTCTCCGACTATCTCTGTCTCTGCCACTCTCTGTCTGTCTGTCCCTCCATCTGTCCATCAGGCTCCTCGATGTCACACTCGGTCAAACACGGCTTTGATGTTAAGGTCAGTCTCTCTTCCCAGTAGCAGACAGGAGTGAATCGTTCCCTTTGACCCGTTGTACACTGAACAAGCTGTGCTTCTTCACAGCCTGATACAGGACTGTACACGGCCCATTAATGTAGCCCATCAAACACTCCCAGAGCAGGTTCAGCACAGCTTAGGAACAGAGTACAGTTCCTTCAACATTCTCTCTCTGTCTCTCCCTCCTGCTATCTCTGACACTAGGACCGAGACAGAGGGAGAGAGGGTTAGATATGAAGGCAGAGAGAGGGCTGTAGAGAGGGACAACGTTGGAGAGAGAGAGATTGTTGAGGTGGATGAAAAGGATAATGTAAGATATTTTAATTTGATGTAATCCTTCACTGCTGTGGACACAAACATATAAGAGATAGATATGGAGAGAAAAAAAACGTCGGGAGAGGGGGAAATGTCGATGATGTTGGGGCCCAGGCAGATACTTTTGATGATCCAGAGGAAATAGCCTCCATTTTAAACATCCAGTGAGCTATTCCACTGTAGGAGCCATCGCACCCTCATGATATTGTTTGTGGAAATTTCATGCTGGATTATTGGTTAATTTTTAAACCTGTGATTGATAGATTCTTGTTAAGCAAAGATAGTAAGAGATAAGGGGCAAAGGCAGGATATATGGTGTAAGATAGATCACAGATCAGCCCTGATCTCATTGAATGCCGGAACAGGGTTGTGGGGTTAAATTACATCCAATATCCGATGTTAAATATCCTTCTTTCTCTGTCAGTCACCCTGTCAGTCTTTGTCTCTCTGTCTAAACTAAATGGTACAATGTTAAAATGGGTGAAGGAACAGAGAATCCTTCCCCATCCAGGAGCTGACCGTGTCTCTCTCTCTCTCTCTCTCTCTCTCTACCCCCTCTCTCACTCCCCCCTTTTTACTGTCTCTCTTTCTCTTTCAATCCTGATCCTGACTTTTCTCGGAATCCTTCTTGGTTGAATAGTACCCTGAAATGTTTCAGTCTCACTGTTACAAGGAACAAGTCACATTTCTGTGGTATTTTCGATATCTTAATGATTCAATTTGGAGCTTGGATTGTGTCAGGTAAATGTGGTTTCTCATTCAGACATTTCTGCATTGTGGAACTGTCAGTTATCTGTGCAGGGACAGGATATCGGGGTGTCTGAATGGAGTTGAAGATTTTGGTTGCTTGAATAGGGTGTGAATTAGATTGTGGATTGTGTCCCTGAAGGTATTTAAGCCCGATGACCTGAGAGAATGAAGTGGTTTACCAATGTCTGAATAACATCAAAGTCTTCAGACACATGAAAGAACAAGATTAGGGACAATACACAAAAGCTGAGACAGTCAGGTCACAACAGGAGGAAGGTGAATGTCTTTTACAGTTTGTAATCTGAAAGCCTGAGGTAATGACTGAAAAAGTCGGAGTTCAAATCCCACATTGGGCTCTTGTGAATTTGAATTTCTCTGAAAATAAAAAATAACTCTGGAATAATAAATCCTCCAGGATGAAATGATTCAATCTCACTGCTCTGACACTGATTTACCTTCAAGTAGCGTTTTCCAGTCCACCTTTTCTAAATCGCCTTCCACCGGCCCAGCTTCATTCCCTAAAACTAAGTGTCAAACTGACCCATCTCTTGTTGACCTTGCTACGTACTGGCCTAAAAAACTTCCCCTGAATGTATATTTAGAATTCTGTATCCTTGATACCTTTTACACTAGTCTCAGATATCAATGCACTAGTTAGGTCTGCACTAGACCCTGTCTCTGTTTATATTACACATGGACCTGTCTCTGCTATAAAAATGGTTTAAAAAGTGGAGAGCAAACCCTCCAATTTATACACTCGATCCGAAGAAATAGGAGCAGGAGTAGGCCATTCAGCCTCTTGAGCCTGTTCTGTCAGTCAATATGATCATGATTGATCTGATAGTGACTTTAACTCCATTTTCCTGCCTGCCCCCCATAACCCTTGACTCCCTTGTAAATTCATTGACCCAACCTCCACTGCTCTCTGGGGAAGAGAATTCCAAAGCCTAACCAACCTCTGGGAGAAAGAAGTCTTCCTTAGCTCAGTCTTAAATGGCAGACCCTTTATTTTTAAACGGTGCTCCCTAGTTCAAGACTCCTCCACAAGGGAAACATCCACCCAACATCCGCCCTGTCAAGTCCCCTCAGAATCTTGTATGTTTCAATAAGATCACCTCTCATTCTTCTAAACTCCAATGAGTATAGGCCCAACCTGTTCAACTATTCCTCATAAGATAACCCCCTCATCCCAGGAATCAGCCGAGTGAACCTTCTCTGAACTGATTCCAATGCATCCAGGCCTGACCATTTATTCACTTTCAAAGATGCAAAACACCTTAATATTTCCCTCTCACCCTGTTTATCCCATCCAATATTTCACACTCCTCCTCTTTAACTACAATGTCTGCATCGTTCCCCCTCTTTTATAAAGAGGGAGACAAAGTATTCATTAAGAACCATGCCCACACCTCCCACCTCCATACACACATTCCCTTTTTGGTCCCTAATACTCTATCCTTATTTATCCTCTTGCTCTTCATGTATTTATAAAACATCTTTGCGCTTTCCTTGATTTTACTTGGTAATATTATTGTCCGACTATCTTTTTGCTTTCCTAATTTTCTTTTTCATTTCACCCCTGCACTTTCTTCACTCCTCTCGGCTTTCTGTGGTATTGAGCTCTCGCTATCTGGCATAAGCTTCCCTTTTGTGCCTTATTCTACCTGGTTTGATTCTTGCTATCTAAGGGGCTCTAGATTTGGGAGTCTCACCCTGTTTGTCTTTGTGGGAAAATATTTGTTCTCAACCCTCTCAGGGAGTCGAGGGTTCTGCAGAGCAGGCCTGAAAGAGGAGTTGAGTGTTGGGACAGATCAGTCATGATCTTATTGAATGGCAGGGCAGGCTCGAGGGGCAGAATGGCCTACTCCTGCTCCTACGTCTTGTGTTCCTGTGTCCAGTTCAATATCTCCTTTAGTGACTTGGTGCCAAATTGTTATTATTTTTTATTCATTTGTTGGATGTGTTCATTACTGGCTCTGCCAGCATTTTATTGCCCATCACCAATTGCCGTTGAACCTTCTTGAACCGCTGCAGTCCATGTGGGGTAGGTACACCCACAGTGCTGTTAGGAAGGGAGATCCAGGATTTTGACCCAGTCACAGTGAAGGAATGGTGATATAGTTCCAAGTCAGGATGGTGTGAGACTGGAAGGGAAACTTGCAGGTGGTGGTGTTCCCATATGTGTTTTCTGTTTGTTTGCTCTCTCTCCCCCTCATTATTTCTAGACCTCCCTGTCCTTCTGTCCCTCTCTGTCACGGGAACCTAAGAACAGAAGGAAGTGGGTGCAGGAACAGAGAGACCTGGGGATGTCTGTGCACAAATTGATGGTGGCAGAGCTAGTTGAGAAAGTGGTTAAAAGGCGTATGGGATTCAGGCTTTGTAAATAGGGGCTTAGAGTATAAAAGCAAGGAGGTTATGAAGCTTTATAAAACACTGCTTCATCCTCATCTAGTATTGTGTCCAATTCTGGACACCGTGATTTAGGTAGGATGTGGAGGCATTAGAGAGGATGCAGAAAAGATTCACGAGCAAGGTTCCAGGATGAGGGACTTGAGTTGCGTGGATAGATTGGAGAAGCTGGGGTTGTTCTCTGTCTTCCTCTCTCTATCTCTCCCTCCTGCTATCTCTGACACGAGGAGAGAGACAGAGGGAGAGAGGGTTGGTTATGAAGCCAGGAGAAAAAGACCAACAAATTCAGCAACCATTTCAGTAGGAGAAAAGCCAATAACAATCACAAGCTGATGGAGGGACGGGAAATCGTTTACGAAGGGACAGAGTATCTGATCACACCCGGGATGGTGTAATGGATGCCAACAAAGCCCCATTTCAGCCTGCAATATGAAAAGGAGGGAGAGAGAGCTGAGAGGGAATGAGTTAATTTTGACTGAGTTAATGAGGGGGCAATGGCGTCCTGCGGCTCCCACAATGCCCCGCGAGTGGGAACGGCCCCTATCTGCGGTACAGGCCGCGCTGCACTCTGGGAGGATGCTCCGCACATGCGCATCTCCACAAGAGCGTGAACTGCCGCTTTTTTATATTGTCCCCCGGCTCAGACGTTCAACTTTCCTCCATTGAGATCGACAGCTGAAGCCGCTTCTCCTTTTCCTTTCAGCTGCTGTTTGCGGAAATAAGCGGCCGGCGGGTGACGTCGCGCAAACATGGCGGCTGATGACACCTCCCTCCCGCCAGGGCGTCAGTGAGGTCTCATTGGCTGCCTCGCCCCACGTGTCTGGAGGTCAAGGGGTCAAAAGCTGCCTCTTGCCTCCGCGCAGCCGCGGTTTAGGCGACTTGTAACCCCGCCCCTGGGGTGGGGGAGGGGGTGTCAGCACCAGACTCTTAAAGGGACCCTGCACCACCAGAACTGTCCCAAACTCTTAAAGGGACCCAACATGGACAGAAAGAGGAAGAGAGTTGGAGAGCAAGTAAAAGAGAGGGAAATAGAAAAGAGAGAGTGATGGGGAGAGAGAGAGAGGAAGAACTGAGCTTGAAAGAATCATAGAGAGATGGAGAGACTGAGAGAAAATAGGTGAGAGGGAGAGAGTGAGAGAGCAAGAGATGGTGAGAAATGGAGGGAGAATCTCCTCAATTGGACAGAGATGGAGAGAGAGTGATGGAGAGATGTGAAGAGAGATCAAAGAGAAAGGAAGGTGGAGAGTGAGGGAGAGGTAGAGTTTGAGAGTGAGGAAACCGATAAATGGAAAGATAAAGGTGAGGAGAGAGTAACAGAGCAGAAGAGAGAGAGAGAGAGATGGAGAGAGAGAGTGGGAAGGAAAATGAGAAATTAGAGGAAAAGAGCAGACACAGGGTGTACAGAAAGTGTGAAAAATGAATGAGAGATAGAGTGTCCGTCAGAGAGAGAGGGAAAGTCCGGGATATTTGTGGGTAGAGAGAGAGGCAGATAGTGTGTGTGTGTGTGAGAGAGAGAGAGAGACATCAGCACACGTTCACAGTAAAGAAAGTCTCGCCATGTCAAACAGTCATTTAATTGGGTGCACAACCAGACAAAAGTAACTTTATCCCCGGGAGAATGAGTGGAGTCAGACATATAAAAACAGATTGCAGGTTAATGCCCAGATAAGCTTGATTAAAGATTAAAAGTTGCAGAGAGAAATCACCCAGTAATCCTAGTTGCAACCCATTGGACTCAATACAATGGTCCAAAAATATTATCACTGTCAATCAAACAATTTCATCAGCTCAACAGCAAACAGTGAAATGATCCACAAACTGCAGTGTTCAATGATTCAAGGAAGATTACAGAGCATGAGAGAGAACATAAAGACAGACAGAGAGTATTTGTTTAGCTTCTCTGCCATTGTCCTATGATGAGAGGCTGAGTAAATAGGACCTGTATTCTCTGGAGTTTAGAAGAATGAGAGGTGATCTCATTGAAACATATCAGATTCTAAAGGGACTGGATAGGATGGACACTGAGAGATCATTTCCACTGGTCGGGAAATGAAAGTCTCCCTTATCCCTTCCTAACCAGCTTATCCACCTGTCCTGTCAGCCTCAGGAATCAGTGAACATTCACTCCAAGGTCCCACTGTTCACAGACACAGAGATAATGTTGGAGACAGTCATGTTGTTAGGTTAGATCAAAAGTGCAAATGACAAATGTTATCATAGTTTGATGTAATCCTGTGTACACAGAGGTACAAGAAATAGGTGGAGAGTGTGAAACACCAGGAGAGAGGGAGGAATATAGATGGAGAGAGGGTAACAGTGAGAAAGGGAGAGATATGCATGGAGAGAGAAGTGGAGAGCTACTCTTACTGGTAATCTCTCTCCATCTCCGTCTTCCCCTCTCTCTTACTCACTCAATCAATCACTGGTTCCCCTCTCTGCTACTCTCTCCTTGTTTATTTCTCTCTCTGTACCCTCTTAATTTCAATCTCTCACTGTGTCATACCTTCCAGGATGCTGCACACAGCTTTGCGGGAATGCTGACCGACACTCTCCATCCCAATCTCGTCCTCTTTCTCTCTGGTAATCTCTCCCCATTGCTATCCTTCCCTCTCCCTGTTCTTCCCTCTCTATATCTATCCCTGTCTTTCTCACTGTTACTCTCTCCATCTGGATGGAGGAGGAGAAAGCGAGGCATATATAGAGGCAGCTTTACTCTGTATCTAACCCCACACTGTACCTTCCCTGGGAGTGTTTTCTAGAACAGAGAAGACAGAGATTTACTCAATAGCTAACTAATAGCTTGGCAGCATTTGATGGGACAGTGTAGACGGAGCTTTACTCTGTATCCCTGGAATTTAGAAGGGTAAGGGGTGATCTGATCAAAGTTTAAAGTGGTGGATGGGGTACCAATCAGGTGGACTGCTTTGTCCTGGATGGTGTCGAGCCTCTGGAGTGTTGTCGATGTTACACTCATCCAGGCAAGTGGAGAGATACCATCACACACCTGACTTGTGTCTTGTAGGTGGTTGAAAGGCTTTGGGGAGTCAGGGGGTGAGTCACTTGTAGCCACAGTACTGATGTGATTATTTCAGCTCAGTTCCTGGTCAATGTCTCCCGAGGATGTTGATGCTGGGGGATTCAGCGATGGGATAATGCTTTGAATGCCATGGGGAGGTGGTTGGATTCTCTCTTGTTACAGATGGTCATTGCCTGTCTGTGTGTGTTTTTCTGTGCTCTGGGACCAATTTCCTCAATGGGAGGTCATAATGCTGCCTCATAACTGACTAGTTCACGAAAGGAATGCTGATGGAATGAACGGGACAGGGACAGAGTGGATACAACATTGGCTAAGGGACAGGACACAGAGAGTAGTGGTGAATGGTTGCTTCAGACTGGAGGGCGGTATCTTTGCCTGACATAATCTTATACACTTCTATTCAATCTCCCCTCTATCTACTTTGTTCTAAGGAGATCAAACCCAGCTTTTCCAACCTAACCTTGTAGCTAAAATCCCCCATCTCTGAAACCATTCTGGTAAATCTCTGCACCCTCTCAAGGAACCTCACATCCTTCCTAAAGTCTGGTGACCAGAACTGGACACAGTTCTCCAGTCGGGGCCGAAATAGAGCTTTATAAATGTTCAGCATAACCTCCCTGCTTTTGTACTGACTGTATACAGTGTACATTGTGGTACAGTGGTATTCCCCAGGGGTTTGGATTAGGACCACTGATCTTTTTGATATATATTAATGACTTGGACTTGGGTTTACAGGGCATAACTTCAACATTACACCATCTGCAATGTAATAAACAGAGAAGGGAATAGTAGTAGTAAATCTCTGTCTCCTCTGTTCTATAAAACACTGTCAGAGCAGGTACAGTGTGGGGTTCAGGAGGATAGAGGCAGTCTGGTGAAATGGTCAGACACATGGCAGGTTAACTTCAATGCTGAGAAATGTAAAATGATGCATTTAGGAAGGAAGGCTGAGGAGAAGCGATATAAACTAAATAGTACAATGTTAAAATGGGTGCAGGTTCAGAGAGATCTGGAATCTGGAGAGATCTGCGTCAGTTTTTATATCTGAAAGATTCAATTTGGGGCTTGGAATCTGTGAGTTGAATTTAGCTTCATCCTGAAAAGTGTTGGCAAACGTGTTGGGAAATGTGTCAAAAGCTGTTTCCATTCAGACATTCCTGCATCGTGGAAGTGCGAGCTCTCTTTGCAGAGACAGGAAATAGAGTTGTTTGAATGGACCTGCAGGTTTTAGTTGATGCAATAAGGTGAGAATTTGAATTGTGTCCCTTCCAGATACACAGAATTGAAGGTATTTACACAACACCACATGAAGTAGTTTACCAATGTCTGACAAACTTCAAAGACTTCAAACACATGGAAGAAGAGGAGAAGGGAACAATATACAAAACCTCAGTCAGTCAGACAACAGCAGTAGGAAAATGAATCTCTTTTTATGGGTTTTAATTTGAAGGCCTGAGCTGATGATTGAAAAAGTAGGAGTTCAAATCCCACACAGGGCTGTTGTGAATTTGAATTTTGTTTTTCCAAAAAATAAACATAAATCTGGAATTAAAAAACCTCGAGGTTGGAATGATTCACTCCTGTCTACTAGTGCAAAGCCCATGTGTGTCTCAGTTTTGCTGTATTTATTAATGATTTAAGATGATGTGGGAGAATGCAACATACCCAAGTTTACCAATGACACAAAAATAGGCAGCATTGTAAGCAGTGTAGCTGGAAGTAGAACATTGCAAAGAGATATCTGAAGTGAATGGTTAAAACTGTGGTCGATAGATTTCAATGTCAGTAAAAAAGACTAGAACAGAGTACTTTATAAATGGTGAAAAGATAGAAACACTGGAGGTCCAAAGAGACTTTGGGGGGTCCATGTCCATTTGAGTGCAGTGTAGATTTACCAGAATGATAACTGGACTCCAAGGGTTAAATTACGAGGTGATATTACACAAACTGGGAATAATTCCCTGGAATTTAGGAGGATCGAGGTGATTTGATCAAAGATGTTGAGATATTAAGGGGAACTGATGGGGTAGTTTGCGAGAAACTATTTCGGCAGCTTTGGAATATAGGAACAGGAGTAGGCCATTCAGCCCATCGAGCCTGCTCTGCCATTCAATACTATCATGGCTGATCATCCACTTCAATGTGTTTTTCCCAGACTATCCTCATATCCCTTTATGTCATTGGAATTCAGCAATCTGTCAATCTCTGCTTTAAACATACTCAATGACTGAGCTTCCACAGCCCTCTGGGATAGAGAATTCCTAAGATTCACAACCCTCTGAGTAATGACATTTCTCCTCATCTCTGTCCCAAGTGGCTTCCCCCTTATTTTGAAATTGTGTCCCCTGGTTCTAGACTCCTCAACCAGGAGAAACATCTTACCTACATCTACCCTGTCTATCTGTAATGTTACCCCAGGGTCCCCACACAGCCTGTCTCCCCGTCCCACTGCTTCTAAAGTGTCTCAGGGTCTCCTGGCACTTTCTATCTCTCTGCTTCTGTCTCTATCCCTCACTATCTCTCTGTTCTCTCTCCATTTCTATCTCTCCCTATCTCTCTGTTACTCTACCTCTGTTCCTCTCTCTCTGACTATCACTCTCTCCCACCATGTTGGTTATCATTGGGGGTTGAGTTAAATCACAGACAAAATAAACACTTCACCTGTCTGCCCCGAAATAAATAGCAAAATCTGTGGATATTTTATGTCTGTATTCAGACAATATAGACAGGAGTGTATATTATATGATGGGATGCTGCAAATCGATTTACACTCGTACTGTCGGAAAAACAACTTAAAAAGAATTATTCACAAGTCTAGTCCAACTTAACGACAGATTTGACCCGATAAGGTAATAAATGCCAAAAGTCTGGAGTTTTTTGGAGTCCGTTAAGCTTTACTCTGTCTGGCTTTCAGAAATTAAACATTACACATGAACTGCAAGATTAAAGATTATACATAGGTTAGGTTACATAGAATTTTGGAAGGACTAACAAGGCTTGGGAATATCCAATGAATGGTAGGACCATAGGAAGTACCGAGTGTCAGAGGGATCTTGGTGTACTTGTCCATAGATCACTGAAGGCTGCAGCGCAGGTAGACAAGGTGGTTAGGAAGGTATATGGGATACTTGCCTTTATTAGTTGAGGCATAGAATATAAGAACAGGGAGGTTATGATGGAGCTGTATAAAACACTGGTTCGGCCACAGCTGGAGTACTGTGTACAGTTCTGGGCACCACACTGTAGGAAGGATGTGATTGCACTGGAGAGGATGCAGAGGAGATTGACCAGGATGTTGCCTGGGCTGGAGCATTTCAGCTATGAAGAGAGACTGAAAAGGCTGGAGTTGTTTTCCTTAGAGCAGAGAAGGCTGAGGGGGGACCTGATTGAGGTGCACAAAATTATGAGGGGCATTGATAGGTTAGATCGGAAGAAACTTTTTCCCTTAGCGGAGGGGTCAATAACCAGGGGGCATAGATTGAAGGCAAGGGGCAGGAGGTTTAGAGGGGATTTGAGGAAAAGATTTTTCTCCTGGAAGGTTATTGGATGATTTGATAAAGGTTTACAAAATAATAAGGGAAACTGATAGGGTGGACTGAGAGTAAATATTCCCACTGGCTGCGGAGTCAGGAACTTGGGGCATAGTCTGAAAATATAAAGAGTGGCCACTTTGACTTCATCCCATCGTGTCGTATGTACATTCTCACATATAGCAGGTATAGCAGCACATATATAACAGGATAGCAGGTATAACTGTAGTCATAGTATTCAGCTGAAAATTGATCAGTTACATTGTTATTTCAGTCCATATTTACAGTACACACGGTACCTTACTGTTGTAATCAAGTCATATAGTGTCTATTCATCCCACTGGGGCAAAATGTCACTGGCTCAACATTCTCACCAAATACTAAAACATTCCACAATGCAAGACTCACAAATTCAACACAAGTTTCCTTTTCTGAGTCTCGCTGGTCTGTTCTGATTCTCTGAGGGATTACTGATGCTTATCCTCCACATGAGCAGTCGTCCTAATCCCGTGTGCCTGTCCTGCTCCCAAACCCGGCATCCGCTTACATTAAGGCAAGTGATACAGGAGCGTCTCAGTGACTGAGGCAGGTGAGTCTTGAGGCTGAGCCGGGGACAGTGAGTGACCCGGGTTAATCCGACACTCCAGGGACAGTTTAAACGGAGCTTTACTCTGTATCTGAGCCATGCTGTACCTTCTCTGAGAGTGTTCGATGGGGCAGTGTAGACGAGCAGAGTTATTCCTTACCCATTTTAAACATGGAGAAGTGAATATCCAAGAGATTGTTTTAAATGTGATGAGGTTTTCTGCCTCTACCATCCTTTCAGGCAGTGAGTTCCAGACACCCACCAGCCACTGGGTGAAGAAACTATCGATGTGTTTCGTTCAGTTAAGTTTGATGTCAATGTTTCCCCAGGATGTTGACGCTGGGGGATTCAGCGATGGGATAATGCTTTGAATGCCAAGGGGAGGTGGTTGGATTCTCTCATGTTGCAGATGGTCATTGCCTGGCACTTGTGTGACGTGAATGTTACTTGTCACTGGTCGGCCCAAACCTGAATGTTGTCTGGGTCTCGGTGCATGTGGCTATGGATTGCTTCATTATCTGAGGCAAAATACTGTGGATGCTGGAAATCTGGAAAGCATCGAGCTGAATCACTAACTTTGTTTCTCTCTCCACAGATGCTGCTTGACCTGCTCAGTATTTCCAGCATTCTCTCCTGGGATCTCAGCTGAAGATGGCTGGGCTGAGGACACTACCCTGATAAACTCCTGCAGTGATGTCCTGGGACTGAGATGATTGACTTCCAACAACCAAAACCATCTTCCTTTGTGCTCGGTATGATTCCAACCAGTGGAGAGATTTCCCCCGATTCCCACTGACTTCAGTTTTACTCGGGCTCCTCGATGTCACACTCAGTCAAACGCTGCCTTGATGTTAAGGTCAGTCTCTCTTCCCAGCAGCAGACAGGAGTGAATCGTTCCCTTTGACCCGTTGTACACTGAACAAGCTGTGCTTCTTCACAGCCTGATACAGGACTGTACACGGCCGATTAATGTAGCCCATCAAACACTCCCAGAGCAGGTTCAGCACAGCTTAGGAACAGAGTACAGTTCCTTCAACATTCTCTCTCTGTCTCTCCCTCCTGCTATCTCTGACATTAGGAGAGAGACAGAGAGAGAGAGGGTTAGATATGAAGGCAGAGAGAGGGCTCTGGAGAGGGACAAAGTTGGAAAGAGAGAGGTTGTTGAGGTGGATGAAAAGGATAATGTAAGATATATTAATTTGATGTAATCCTTCACTGCTGTGGACACAAACATATAAGAGATAGATATGGAGAGAAAAAAAACATCGGGAGAGGGGGAAATGCAGACAAAGTTGGGGCCCAGGCAGATACTTTTGATGATCCAGAAGGAATAGCCTCCATTTTAAACATCCAGCAAGCTATTCCACTGTGGGAGCCATCACACCCAAACAGACATAGACACACACACACAAACACACACAGAAACACCCACACAATGATATTGGCTGTGCAAATTTCATGCTGGTTTATTGGTTAATTTTTAAATCTGTGATTGATAGATTCTTGTTCACCAAAGGTATTAAGAGATAAGGGGCAAAGGCAGGATATATGGTGTAAGTTACATCACAGATCAGCCAAGATCTCATTTGATGCCGGAACAGGGCTGTGTGGTTGAATTGCATCTTCCTCTTCCAATATCCCCTGTGAAGTATCCTTCTATCTCTTTTAGTCACCCTGTCAGTCCATGTCTCTCTGTTTCTCTTTTTCTGTCTCTCTCTCTGTCTCTATCAGACAGTGTAGAGTGAGATTCACTCTGTATCCACCCCATGATGTTCCTGCCCTGGGAGTGTGTGATGGGACAGTGTAGAGGGAAATTTACTCTGTGTCAAACCCAACATTGTGCTTGGCTTGGGAATATTTAATGGGACAGTGTAGCTGGAGATTTACTGTGTATCCCTGGAATTTTGAAGGCTCAGGTGTGATTTGATGATTGTTTTCAAGATAATAAGGGAAACTGATAGGGTGGACAGAGAGTAACAATTCCCACTGGCTGCAGAGTCTAGAACATGGGGGCATAGTCTAAAAATATAAACCTCGTCTAAAAACCTTTCAGGAGTGAAATGAAGAAACACTTCAACACACCAGGTGTGGTATCAGTTTGAAACTCTCTTCCACAATCAGCAATTGATGCTGAGACACTTGTTAATTTTTAAATCTGAGTTTGATAGATTTTTGTTAACCAAAGGTATTAAGGGACAAAGATCGGTACATGGAGTTAGATCACACATCAGCCATGAGCTCCTTGAATGACAGAACAGGGTTGAGGGGCCAAATGGCCTCCTCCTCTTCCTCTTTCCTACGACAAATATCCTGCGATCACTCTCTGTGTCTTGGTCTCTGTCTCCCTCTTTGTCTCTCTGTCTGTCTGTCTGTCTGTCTGTCTCTCTCTCCTCTCATCTGTGGAAATCCACACACATCAGTCAGCCATTTTAGGTTCATTTTCAGTGGCCATTTTATGTTACCACAACACTGGGACATTTATCGCTGTCTATCCCAAACCATCTATTTGTGTTCTCCTCACAGCTTATTGTCCCACCCAACCTAGTATCTCTCTCCTTTGCTCCGTCTCACTCACGCACTCTCCCCCATCTCACTCCCCCCCATTTCTCTCTCCCCCCATTTCTCTCTCCCCCCACCCCCTGCAATCTCTCTTTAAGTGTCCTGTTATCACATCCTTTATTATAGATTCGAGCATTTTCCCAATGACTGATGTTAGACGAACAGGTCTTTAGTTCCCCATTTTCTCTCTCCTTCCTTTTGTAAATAGTGGGGTTACATTTGCTACGTTCTAATCTGCCTCTCTCACACTGCCTCTGTACCTCGCTATCTGTCTTACCCCCCTCTCTATCTCGCTATCTCTCCCTCTCTGTCTTTTTCTCTCTCTCGCTCTATCGCTCCCTCTCTCTCTCTATCTCTGTCCATGTCTCAATTTGTGCCTCCCTCACACCATCTCTCCCTCTCTCTCTGTCTCTCTCCAGCTCTCTGTCTGCCTCTCTATGTCTGTCTCTCTGTGTCTCCTTCTCTCTCTGTGCCTCTCTCTCTCTCTGCCTCTCTCTCTCTCTGCCTCTCTCTTCTGCCTCTCCCTCTCTATCTCTCCCTCTCTCTCTCTCGCTGCCTCTGTCCACGTCTCAGTTTGTGTCTCCCCCACACCATCTTTCCCTCCCTCTCTCCCTCCCTCTCTCCCTCCCTCTCTCCCTCCCTCTCTCCCTCCCTCCCTCCCTCCCTCTCTCCCTCTCTCTCTCCCTCTCTCTCTCTCTCCATCCCTCTCTGTCTCTGTCTCAGAGTAACAGCTCAGATGATTAACCTCTTTATCCATGTGTTATGAACACGGGACTTTGTCTCTCTCCCATTGTCTAGGATGTTGCCAGGACTGGAGAATTGTAGCTATGAGGATAGGCAGGGGTTGTTGTCCTTGGAACAGAGAAGGCTGAGGGGAGATCTGATTGAAATGTACAAAATGTTGAGGGTCCTGGATAGAGTGGAGGTGAAGGGCAGAGAACCATAGCAGAAAGGTCAGTGACGAGGGGGCATAGATTTAAAGTGATTGGCAGAAAAATTAGAGGGGAGTTGAGGAAAATCTTTTTCACCCAGAGGGTCGCGATGGTCTGGAACTCACTGCCTGAAAGGGTAGTTGAGGCAGAGACCCTCAACTCATTCAGAAGGAGTCTGGATCGGCACCTCAAGTGCGTTAAGCTGCAGAGCTCAGACCAAATGCTGGAAGGTGGGATTAGAATAGGTTGATCGTTTTCGGCTGGCACAGAGAGGATGGGCCAAGTGGCCGCTTTCTGTGCCTTAAAATTTCTATGTTGCCCTCGCCAAATCTATTTTTCCCTCTGTTACCCTCTGAATCCCAGTCTCTCCCTCTCTGTTACTCTCTGAATCCCAATCTCTCCCTCTCTGTTACCCTCTGAATCCCAGTCTCTCCCTCTCTGTTACCCTCTGAATCCCAGACTCTCCCTCTCTGTTACCCTCTGAATTCCAGTCTCTCCCTCTCTGTTACCCTCTGAATCCCAGTCTCTCGCTCTCTGTTACCCTCTGAATTCCAGTCTCTCCCTCTCTGTTACCCTCTGAATCCCAGTCTCTCGCTCTCTGTTACCCTCTGAATCCCAGTCTCTCCCTCTTTGTTACCCTCTGAATCCCAGTCTCTCCCTCTCCGTTACCCTCTGAATCCCATTCTCTCCCCCTCTGTTACTCTCTGAATCCCAGTCTCTCCCTCCATGTTTCCCTCTGAATCCCAGAATCTCCCTCTCTGTTACCCTGTGAATCCCAGTCTCTCCCTCTCTGTTACCCTCTGAGTCCCAGACTCTCCCTCTCTGTTACCCTGTGAATCCCAGACTCTCCCTCTCTGTTACCGTCTGAATCCCAGTCTCTCCCTCTCTGTTTCCCTCTGAATCCCAGACTCTCCCTCTCTGTTACCCTCTGAATCCCAGACTCTCCCTCTCTGTTACCGTCTGAATCCCAGTCTCTCCCTCTCTGTTTCCGTCTGAATCACAGCCTCTCCCTCTCTGTTACCATCTGAATCCCAGTCTCTCCCTCTCTCTTACCCTCTGAGTCCCAGTCTCTCCCTCTCATTTACCCTCTGAGTCCCAGTCTCTCCCTCTCCGTTACCCTCTGAATCCCAGTCTCTCCCTCTCTCTTACCCTCTGAGTCCCAGTCTCTCCCTCTCCGTTACCCTCTGAATCCCAGTCTCTCCCTCACTGTTACCTGACCAGAGCTTTATAAATGTTCAGCGCACCCTCTCGGCTTTTGTACTCACTGTATACAGTGTAAATTGTGGTATTCCCCAGGGGTTTTGATTAGGACCACTGATCTTATTGATATATGAATGACTTAGACTTGGGTAAACAGGGCATAACTTCAACATTGTGCCATCTGCAATGTAAGAAACAGTGAAGGGAATAGGAGTAGACTTCAGGAGGATAGAGGCAGTCTGGTGAAATGGTCAGACACATAGCAGGTTAACTTCAATGCTGAGAAATGTAAAATGATGCATTTTGGAAGGAAGACTGAGGAGAAGCGATATAAACTAAATGGTACAATGTTAAAATGGGTGCAGGGACAGAGAGATCTGGGATTTCATTTGTGTCACTTTTTACATCTAAAAGATTCAATTTGGGGCTTGCAATCTCTAAGTTGAATTTAGCTTCATCCTGAAAAGTGTTAGCAAACGTGTTTGGAAATGTGTCAAAAGCTGTTTCCATTCAGACATTCCTGCATTGTGGAAGTGTGAGCTGTCTTTGCAGACACAGGAAATAGAGTTGTTTGAATGGACCTGCAGGTTTTGGTTGATGCAATAAGGTGAGAATTTGAATTGTGTCCCTTCCAGATACACAGAATTGAAGGTATTTACAGAACACCACATGAAGTAGTTTACCAATGTCTGACAAACTTCAAAGACTTCAAACACATGGAAGAAGAGGAGAAGGGAACAATATCCAAAACCTCAGTCAGTCAGACATCAGCAGGAGGAAAATGAATCTTTTTTTATGGGTTTTAATTTGAAGGCCTGAGCTGATGATTGAAAAAGTAGGAGTTCAAATCCCACACAGGGCTGTTGTGAATTTGAATTCTATTTTTTCTTTAAAAAAACATAAATCTGGAGTTAAAAAGCCTCTAGGTTGGAATGATTCACTCCTGTCTACTAGTGCAAAGCCCATGTGTGTCTCAGTTTGCTGTATTTATTAATGATTTTAAGATGATGTGGTAGAATGCAACATACCCAAGTTTACCAATGACACAAAAATAGGCAGCATTGTAAGCAGTGTAGCTGGAAGCAGAACATTGCAAAGAGATATTAATATCTTAAAGAGATGGGCAAAACTGTGGCAGTTAGATTTCCATGTCAGCAAAAAAAGACTAGAACAGAGTACTTTATAAATGGTGTAAAGCTAGAAATACTGGAGGTTCAAAGAGACTTTGGGGGGTCCATGTCCATTTGAGTGCAGTGTAGATTTACCAGAATGATAACTGGACTCCAAGGGTTAAATTACGAGGTGATATTACACAAACTAGGGATATATTGCCTGGAATTTAGGAGGATCAAGGTAATTTGTTCAAAGCTGTTGAGATATTAAGGGGAACTGATGGGGTAGTTTGGGAGAAACTATTTCAGCAGCTTGGGAACATAGGAACAGGAGTAGGCCATTCAGCCCATCGAGCCTGCTCCGCCATTCAATACGATCCTGGCTGATCATCCACTTCAATGCCTTTTTCCCAGACTGAGTTTCCACAGCCCACTGGGGTAGAGAATTCCAAAGATTCACAACACTCTGAGTAAAAATCCGCCACTCCAGGCTAAAGGTGGTAGTAGTTTGGAACGTGTCTTCTGCACGCAAACATTGATGCAAAATCAATTGTCATTTTTAAATCGAAGTTTGATCTCATCAAATTCCTTTTGAAAATTGAAATATTCTTCTTTCGCGCTCTGTCCCTGAGGCACTCTGTTTCTGTGTGTGTGTGTGTGTGTTTCTGTGTGTGTTTCTGTGTGTGTGTGTGTGTTTCTGTGTGTGTTTCTGTGTGTGTGTGTGTTTCTGTGTGTGTGTTTCTGTGTGTGTGTGTGTGTTTCTGTGTGTGTGTTTCTGTGTGTGTGTGTTTCTGTGTGTGTGTTTCTGTGTGTGTGTTTCTGTGTGTGTGTGTCTGTGTGTGTGTGTTTCTGTGTGTGTGTGTTTCTGTGTGTGTGTCTGTGTGTGTGTGTGTCTGTGTGTGTGTGTTTCTGTGTGTGTGTTTCTGTGTGTGTGTGTGTTTCTGTGTGTCTGTGTGTGTGTGTGTGTGTCTGTGTTTCTGTGTGTGTTTCTGTGTGTGTGTGTTTCTCTGTGTGTGTGTGTGTTTCTGTGTGTGTGTGTTTCTGTGTGTGTATTTCTGTGTGTTTCTCTGTGTGTGTGTGTGTGTGTTTCTGTGTGTTTCTGTGTGTTTGTGTGTGTCTGTGTTTCTGTGTGTGTTTCTGTGTGTGTGTGTTTCTGTGTGTGTGTTTCGGTGTGTGTGTGTGTTTCTGTGTGTTTCTGTGTGTGTGCTTCTGTGTGTGTGTTTCTGTGTGTCTGTGTGTGTCTATGTCTGTTTCTCTCTCCTCTCTCAGACCCTTTGTAAAGCTCCACATACATCAGTTTGCCATTTGAAGTCAGCTGCTTTTGGTTTCACCGCATCTGCAGAGGTTGCACTTCCTTATGCAGGCTGGTAAGAAACATGTATTCCGCAGTTGGCTCCAATGTTCCCATGAAAATTTAGATGTTGTGCGTGCCCAGTTTTTTTAACGTGAGCTCTCCCTTGAAATCTTTGAAGAATCTTTGAAGACGTGTGCTATTTATTGTGGAACAGGATCTGCGTGGGACATTTGAGGCTGCTGCACGCAGATTTGCAGGAACATTGACCGACACTCTCCATCCCAATCTCTTCCTCTTTCTCTCTGGTACTCTCTCCCCATTGAAATCCTTCCCTCTCTCTCTTATTCTCCATATCTATCCCTGTTCTTTCTCACTGTTACTCTCTCCATCTGGATGGAGGAGGAGAAAGAGAGGCATATACAGAGGCAGCTTTACTCTGTATCAAACCCCACAGTGTACCTGCCCCCTAGTTCTAGACTTCCCCACAAGGGGAACATCCTCCCAGCATCCGCCCTGTAAAGTCCCCTCAGAATCTTGTATGTTTCAATAAGATCACCTCTCATTCTTCTAAACTCCAATGAGTATAGGCCCAACCTGTTCCACCATTCCTCAAAGATAACCCCTTCATCCCAGGAATCAGCCGAGTGAACCTTCTCTGAACTGATTCCAATGCATCCAGGCCTGACCATTTATCCACTTTCAAAGCTGCCAAACACCTTCATATTTCCCCTCTCACTCTGTTTATCCCATCCATTATTTCACACTCCTCCTCTTTAACTACAATCTCTGTATCGTTCCCCCTCTTTTATAAAGACGGACACAGAGAATTCATTAAGAACCATGCCCACATCTCCCACCTCCACAGGTAGGAAGAAGGAGGAGAGGCAATCTAAACTAAAGGATATAGTTATAAAGGGGCTAACATTCTCTGCCTCTTCCTTTGCTCTAATATAATCCTTGATTTCTATCATTAGCAATGGTTGGAACAATTAACTGAGGTTCTGTCAAAGCTTACTCACATTCTTTATCTGTGTCTCTCTGTCCCAGAGAGATGGTGAAGAAACTATTGATTTGTTTCGTTCTGTTAAGTTTGATGTCAATGTTTGCCCAGGATGTTGACGCTGGGGGATTCAGTGATGGGATAATGCTTTGAATGCCAAGGGGAGGTGGTTGGATTCTCTCTTGATGCAGATGGTCATTGTCTGGCACTTGTGTGACGTGAATGTTACTTGTCACTGGTCGGCCCAAACCTGAATGTTTTCTGGGTCTTGGTGCATGTGGCTCTGGATTGCTTCATTATCTGAGGCAAAATACTGCGGATGCTGGAAATCTGGAAAGCATCGAGCTGAATCACTAACTCTGTTTCTCTCTCCACAGATGCTGCCTGACCTGCTCAGTATTTCCAGCATTCTCTCCTGGGATCTCAGCTGAAGATGGTTGAGCCTCGGACACTACCCTGCGGAACTCCTGCAGTGATGTCCTGGGACTGAGATGATTGACCTCCAACAACCACAACCATCTTCCTTTGTGCTCGGTATGAGTCCAACCAGCGGATTCCTACTGACTTCAGTTTTCCTCGGGTTCCTCGATGTCACACTCGGTCAAACGCTGCCTTGATGTTAAGGTCAGTCTCTCTTCCCAGTAGCAGACAGGAGTGAATCGTTCCCTTTGACCCGTTGTACACTGAACAAGCTGTGTTTCTTCACAGCCTGATACAGGACTGTACACGGCCGATTAATGTAGCCCATCAAACACTCCCAGAGCAGGTTCAGCACAGCTTAGGAACAGAGTACAGTTCCTTCAACATTCTCTCGCTGTCTCTCCCTCCTGCTATCTCTGACATTAGGAGAGAGACAGAGGGAGAGAGGGTTAGATATGAAGGCAGAGAGAGGGTTGCAGAGAGGGACAAAATTGGAGAGAGAGAGATTGTTGAGGTGGATGAAAAGGATAATGTAAGATATATTAATTTGATGTAATCCTTCACTGCTGTGTACACAAACATATAAGAGATAGATATGGAGAGAAAAAAACATCGGGAGATGGGGAAATGAAGTTGAAGTTGCGGCCCAGGCAGATACGTTTGATGATCCAGAAGGAACAGTCTCCATTTTAAACATCCAGCAAGCTATTCCACTGTGGGAGCCATCGCACCCTCATGATATTGGTTGTGCAAATTTCTTGCTGGCATATTGGTTAATTTTTAAATCTGTGATTGATAGATTCTTGTTAACCAAAGGTATTAAGAGATAAGGGGCAAAGGCAGGATATATGGTGTAAGTTACATCACAGATCAGCCAAGATCACATTTGATGCCGGAACAGGGCTGTGTGTTTGAATTGCATCTTCCTCTTCCAATATCCCCTGTGAAGTATACTTCCATCTCTTTTAGTCACCCTGTCAGTCCATGTCTCTCTGTTTCTCTCTTTCTGTCTCTCTCTCTGTCTGTCTCTATCAGACAGTGTAGAGTGAGATTCACTCTGTATCCACCCCATGATGTTCCTGCCCTGGGAGTGTGTGATGTGACAGCGTAGAGGGAAATTTACTCTGTCAAACCCAACATTGTGCTTGGCTTGGAAATGTTTAATGGGACAGTGTAGCTGGAGATTTACTGTGTATCCCTGGAATTTAGAAGGTTATGGGGTGATTTGATGAAGGTTTACAAAATAATAAGGGAAACTGATAGGGTGGACTGAGAGTAAATATTCCCACTGGCTGCAGAGTCAGGAACTTGGGATAGTCTGAAAATATAAAGAGTGGCCACTTTGACTTCATCCCATCGTGTCGTATGTACATTCTCACATATAGCAGGTATAGCAGCACATATATAACAGGATAGCAGGTAGAACTGTAGTCATAGTATTCAGCTGAAAATTGATCAGTTGCATTGTTATTTCAGTCCATATTTACAGTACACACGGTACCTTACTGTTGTAATCAAGTCATATAGTGTCTATTCATCCCACTGGGGCAAAATGTCACTGGCTCAACATTCTCACCAAATACTAAAGCATTCCACAATACAAGACTCTCAAATTCAACACAAGTTTCCTTTTCTGAGTCTCGCTGGTCTGTTCTGATTCTCTGAGGGATTACTGATGCTTATCCTCCACATGAGCAGTCGTCCTAATCCCGTGTGCCTGTCCTGCTCCCAAACCCGGCATCCGCTTATATTAAGGCAAGTGATACAGGAGCGTCTCAGTGACTGAGGCAGGTGAGTCTTGAGGCTGAGCCGGGCACAGTGAGTGACCCGGGTTAATCCGACACTCCAGGGACAGTTTAAACGGAGCTTTACTCTGTATCTAATCCGTGCTGTACCTTCTCTGAGATTGTTAGATGGGGCAGTGCAGACGAGGAGAATTATTCCTTACCCATTTTAAACATGGAGAAGTGAATATCCAAGAGATTGTTTTAAATGTGATGAGGGTTTCTGCCTCGACCATCCTTTAGAGTCATAGACAGATACGGCACTTATACAGGCCCTTCGGCCCGCCCAGTCTGTGCCGGCCATCAACCACCCATTTTATACTAATCCTTTCAGGCAGTGAGTTCCAGACACCCACCAGCCACACCCAATAGCCTCCATTTTAAACATCCAGCAAGCTATTCCACTGTGGGAGCCATCACACCCAAACACACACACACACACACACACACACACACACACACACACACACACAATGATATTGGTTGTGCAAATTTGATGCTGGCTTATTGGTTAATTTTTAAATCTGTGATTGATAGATTCTTGTTAACCAAAGGTATTAAGAGATAAGGGGCAAAGGCAGGATATATGGTGTAAGTTACATCACAGATCAGCCAAGATCTCATTGGATGCCGGAACAGGATTGTGTGGTTGAATTGCATCTTCCTCTTCCAATATCCCCTGTCAAGTATCCTTCTATCTCTTTTAGTCACCCTGTCAGTCCATGTCTCTCTGTTTCTCTCTTTCTGTCTCTCTCTCTCTCTGTCTCTATCGGACAGTGTAGAGTGAGATTCACTCTGTATCCACCCCATGATGTTCCTGCCCTGGGAGTGTGTGATGGGACAGTGTAGAGGGAAATTTACTCTGTGTCAAACCCAACATTGTGCTTGGCTTGGGAATATTTAATGGGACAGTGTAGCTGGAGCTTTACAGTGCATCCCTGGAATTTTGAAGGCTCAGGTGTGATTTGATGATTGTTTTCAAGATAATAAGGGAAACTGATAGGGTGGACAGAGAGTAACAATTCCCACTGGCTGCAGAGTCTAGAACATGGGGGCATAGTCTAAAAATATAAACCTCGTCTAAAAACCTTTCAGGAGTGAAATGAAGAAACACTTCAACACACCAGGTGTGGTATCAGTTTGAAACTCTCTTCCACAATCAGCAATTGATGCTGAGACACTTGTTAATTTTTAAATCTGAGTTTGATAGATTTTTATGAAATCTCTCTGTCACTCCCTATCTCTTCTCCCATCTCTGCCTCTTTCTCTCTCTGTCTCTCCATCTGTCTTTCCATCTCTGTCGCTCTCACTCTCTCCTTCTCTCTCTGTCTCTCCCTCCTGCTATCTCTGACACTAGGACAGAGACAGAGGGAGAGAGGGTTAGTTATGAAGGCAGAGAGAGGGCTGTAGAGAGGGACAACGTTGGAGAGAGAGAGATTGTTGAGGTGGATGAAAAGGATAATGTAAGATATATTAATTTGATGTAATCCTTCACTGCTGTGTACACAAACATATAAGAGATAGATATGGAGAGAAAAAAACGTCGGGAGAGGGGGAAATGTCGATGATGTTGGGGCCCAGGCAGATACCTTTGATGATCCAGAAGAAATAGCCTCCATTTTAAACATCCAGCAAGCTATTCCACTGTGGGAGCCATCACACCCTCATGATATTGTTTGTGGAAATTTCATGCTGGATTATTGGTTAATTTTTAAACCTGTGATTGATAGATTCTTGTTAAGCAAAGATAGTAAGAGATAAGGGGCAAAGGCAGGATATATGGTGTAAGATAGATCACAGATCAGCCCTGATCTCATTGAATGCCGGAACAGGGTTGTGGGGTTAAATTACATCCAATATCCGATGTTAAATATCCTTCTTTCTCTGTCAGTCACCCTGTCCGTCTATGTCTCTCTGTCTAAACTAAATGGTACAATGTTAAAATGGGTGAAGGAACAGAGAATCCTTCCCCATCCAGGAGCTGACCGTGTCTCTCTCTCTCTCTCTCTACCCCCTCTCTCACTCCCCCCTTTTTACTGTCTCTCTTTCTCTTTCAATCCTGATCCTGACTTTTCTCGGAATCCTTCTTGGTTGAATAGTACCCTGAAATGTTTCAGTCTCACTGTTACAAGGAACAAGTCACATTTCTGTGGTATTTTCGATATCTTAATGATTCAATTTGGAGCTTGGATTGTGTCAGGTAAATGTGGTTTCTCATTCAGACATTTCTGCATTGTGGAACTGTCAGTTATCTGTGCAGGGACAGGATATCGGGGTGTCTGAATGGAGTTGAAGATTTTGGTTGCTTGAATAGGGTGTGAATTAGATTGTGGATTGTGTCCCTGAAGGTATTTAAGCCGATGTCCTGAGAGAATGAAGTGGTTTACCAATGTCTGAATAACATCAAAGTCTTCAGACACATGAAAGAACAAGATTGGAGACAATACACAAAAGCTGAGACAGTCAGGTCACAACAGGAGGAAGGTGAATGTCTTTTACAGTTTGTAATCTGAAAGCCTGAGGTAATGACTGAAAAAGTCGGAGTTCAAATCCCACATTGGGCTCTTGTGAATTTGAATTTCTCTGAAAATAAAAAATAACTCTGGAATAATAAATCCTCCAGGATGAAATGATTCAATCTCACTGCTCTGACACTGATTTACCTTCAAGTAGCGTTTTCCAGTCCACCTTTTCTAAATCGCCTTCCACCGGCCCAGCTTCATTCCCTAAAACTAAGTGTCAAACTGACCCATCTCTTGTTGACCTTGCTACGTACTGGCCTAAAAAACTTCCCCTGAATGTATATTTAGAATTCTGTATCCTTGATACCTTTTACACTAGTCTCAGTTATCAATGCACTAGTTAGGTCTGCACTAGACCCTGTCTCTGTTTATATTACACATGGACCTGTCTCTGCTATAAAAATGGTTTAAAAAGTGGAGAGCAAACCCTCCAATTTATACACTAGATCTGAAGAAATAGGAGCAGGAGTAGGCCATTCAGCCTCTTGAGCCTGTTCTGTCAGTCAATATGATCATGATTGATCTGATAGTGACTTTAACTCCATTTTCCTGCCTGCCCCCCATAACCCTTGACTCCCTTGTAAATTCATTGACCCAACCTCCACTGCTCTCTGGGGAAGAGAATTCCAAAGCCTAACCAACCTCTGGGAGAAAGAAGTCTTCCTTAGCTCAGTCTTAAATGGCAGACCCTTTATTTTTAAACGGTGCCCCCTAGTTCAAGACTCCTCCACAAGGGAAACATCCTCCCAACATCCGCCCTGTCAAGTCCCCTCAGAATCTTGTATGTTTCAATAAGATCACCTCTCATTCTTCTAAAGTCCAATGAGTATAGGCCCAACCTGTTCAACCATTCCTCATAAGACAACCCCTTCATCCCAGGAATCAGCCGAGTGAACCTTCTCTGAACTGATTCCAATGCATCCAGGCCTGACCATTTATTCACTTTCAAAGATGCTAAACACCTTAATATTTCCCTCTCACCCTGTTTATCCCATCCAATATTTCACACTCCTCCTCTTTAACTACAATGTCTGCATAGTTCCCCCTCTTTTATAAAGACGGATACAAAGTATTCATTAAGAATCGTGCCCACATCTCCCACCTCCACACACACATTCCCTTTTTGGTCACTAATGCTCTATCCTTAGTTATCCTCTTGCTCTTCATGTATTTATAAAACATCTTTGTGCTTTCCTTGATTTTACTTGGTAATATTATTTTCCGACCATTTCTTTTTGTGCTTTCCTAATTTTCTTTTTAATTTCACCCCTGCACTTTCTTCACTCCTCTCAGCTTTCTGTGGGATTGAGCTCTCGGTATCTGACATAAGTTTCCCTTTTGTGCCTTATTCTTCCTGGTTTGATTCTTGCTATCTAAGGGGCTCTAGATTTGTCTAGATTTGTTTGTCTTTGTGGGAAAATATTTGTTCTCAACCCTCTCAGGGAGTCGAGGGTTCTGCAGAGCAGGCCTGAAAGAGGAGTTGAGTGTTGGGACAGATCAGTCATGATCTTATTGAATGGCAGGGCAGGCTCGAGGGGCTGAATGGCCTACTCCTGCTCCTACTTCTTGTGTTCCTGTGTCCAGTTCAATATCTCCTTTAGTGACTTGGTGCCAAATTGTTATTATTTTTTATTCATTTGTTGGATGTGTTCATTACTGGCTCTGCCAGCATTTTATTGCCCATCACCAATTGCCGTTGAACCTTCTTGAACCGCTGCAGTCCATGTGGGGTAGGTACACCCACAGTGCTGTTAGGAAGTGAGATCCAGGATTTTGACCGAGTGACAGTGAAGGAACGGTGATATAGTTCCAAGTCAGGATGGTGTGAGACTGCAAGGGAAACTTGCAGGTGGTGGTGTTCCCATATGTGTTTCCTGTTTGTTTGCTCTCTCTCCCCCTCATTATTTCGAGACCTCCCTGTCCTCCTGTCCCTCTCTGTCATGGGAACTTAAGAACAGAAGCAAGTGGGTGCAGGAACAGAGAGACCTGGGGATGACTGTGCACAAATTGATGGTGGCAGAGCTAGTTGAGAAAGTGGTTGAAAGGCGTATGGGATCCTAGGCTTTGTAAATAGAGGCTGAGAGTATAAAAGCAAGGAGGTAATGATGAAGCTTTATAAAACACTGCTTCATCCTCATCTAGTATTGTGTCCAATTCTGGACACCGTGCTTTAGGTAGGATGTGGAGGCATAAGAGAGGATGCAGAAAAGATTCACGAGCAAGGTTCCAGGATGAGGGACTTGAGTTGCGTGGATAGATTGGAGAAGCTGGGGTTGTTCTCTGTCTTCCTCTCTCTATCTCTCCCTCCTGCTATCTCTGACACGAGGAGAGAGACAGAGGGAGAGAGGGTTAGCTCTGAAGCCAGGAGAAAAAGACCAACAAATTCAGCAACCATTTCAGTAGGAGAAAAGCCAATAACAATCACAAGCTGATGGAGGGACGGGAAATCATTTACGAAGGGACAGAGTATCTGATCACACCCGGGATGGTGTAATGGATGCCAACAAAGCCCCATTTCAGCCTGCAATATGAAAAGGAGGGAGAGAGAGCTGAGAGGGAATGAGTTAATTTTGACTGAGTTAATGAGGGGGCAATGGCGTCCTGCGCCTCCCACAATGCCCCGCGAGTGGGAAAGGCCCCTTTCTGCGGTACAGGCCGCGCTGCACTCTGGGAGGATGCTCCGCACATGCGCATCTCCACAGGAGCGTGAACCGCCGCTTTTTTATATTGTCCCCCGGCTCAGACGTTCAACTTTCCTCCATTGAGATCGACAGATGAAGCCGCTTCTCCTTTTCCTTTCAGCTGCTGTTTGCGGAAATAAGCGGCCGGCGGGTGACGTCGCGCAAACATGGCGGCTGATGACACCCCCCCTCCCGCCAGGGCGTCAGTGAGGTCTCATTGGCTGCCTCGCCCCACGTGTCTGGAGGTCAAGGGGTCAAAAGCTGCCTCTGGCTTCCGCGCAGCCGCGGTTTGGGCGACTTGTAACCCCGCCCCTTGGGGTGGGGGAGGGGGGTCAGCACCAGACTCTTAAAGGGACCCTGCACCACCAGAACTGTCCCAAACTCTTAAAGGGACCCAACATGGACAGAAAGAGCAAGAGAGTCGGAGAGCAAGTAATAGAGAGGGAAATAGAAAAGAGAGAGTGATGGGGAGAGAGAGAGGAAGAACTGAGCTTGAAAGAATCATAGAGAGATGGAGAGACTGAGAGAAAATAGGTGAGAGGGAGAGAGTGAGAGAGCAAGAGATGGAGAGAAATGGAGGGAGAATCTCCTCAATTGGACAGAGATGGAGACAGAGTGATGGAGAGATGGAGAGACCGAGAGAAAATAGGTGAGAGGGAGAGAGTGAGAGAGCAAGAGATGGAGAGAAATGGAGGGAGAATCTCCTCAATTGGACAAAGATGGAGAGAGAGTGATGGAGAGACTGAGAGAAAATAGGTGAGTGGGAGAGATTGAGAGAGCAAGAGATGAGAAATGGAGGGAGAATCTCCTCAATTGGACAGAGATGGAGAGAGAGTGATGGAGAGATGGAGAGACTGAGAGAAAATAGGTGAGAGGGAGAGAGTGAGAGAGCAAGAGATGGTGAGAAATGGTGGGAGAATCTCCTCAATTGGACAGAGATGGAGAGAGAGTGATGGAGAGATGTGAAGAGAGATCAAAGAGAAAGGAAGGTGGAGAGTGAGGGAGAGGTAGAGTTTGAGAGTGAGGAAACCGATAAATGGAAAGATAAAGGTGAGGAGAGAGTAACAGAGCAGAAGAGAGAGAGAGAGAGATGGAGAGAGAGAGTGGGATGGAAAATGAGAAATTAGAGGAAAAGAGCAGACACAGGGTGTACAGAAAGTGTGAAAAATGAATGAGAGATAGAGTGTCCGTCAGAGAGAGAGGGAAAGTCCGGGATATATGTGGGTAGAGAGAGAGGCAGATAGTGTGTGTGTGAGAGAGAGAGAGAGAGACATCAGCACACGTTCACAGTAAAGAAAGTCTCGCCATGTCAAACAGTCATTTAATTGGGTGCACAACCAGACAAAAGTAACTTTATCCCCGGGAGAATGAGTGGAGTCAGACATATAAAAACAGATTGCAGGTTAATGCCCAGATAAGCTTGATTAAAGATTAAAAGTTGCAGAGAGAAATCACCCAGTAATCCTAGTTGCAACCCATTGGACTCAATACAATGGTCCAAAAATATTATCACTGCCAATCAAACAATTTCATCAGCTCAACAGCAAACAGTGAAATGATCCACAAACTGCAGTGTTCAATGATTCAAGGAAGATTACAGAGCATGAGAGAGAACATAAAGACAGACAGAGAGTATTTGTTTAGCTTCTCTGCCATTGTCCTATGATGAGAGGCTGAGTAAATAGGACCTGTATTCTCTGCAGTTTAGAAGAATGAGAGGTGATCTCATTGAAACATATCAGATTCTAAAGGGACTGGATAGGGTGGACACTGAGAGATTATTTCCACTGGTCGGGAAATGAAAGTCTCCCTTATCCCTTCCTAACCAGCTTATCCACCTGTCCTGTCAGCCTCAGGAATCAGTGAACATTCACTCCAAGGTCCCGCTGTTCACAGACACAGAGATAATGTTGGAGACAGTCATGTTGTTAGGTTAGATCAAAAGTGCAAATGACAAATGTTATCATAGTTTGATGTAATCCTGTGTACACAGAGGTACAAGAAATAGGTGTAGAGTGTGAAACACCAGGAGAGAGGGAGGAATATAGATGGAGAGAGGGTAACAGTGAGAAAGGGAGAGATATGCATGGAGAGAGAAGTGGAGAGCTACTCTTACTGGTAATCTCTCTCCATCTCCGTCTTCCCCTCTATCTTACTCACTCAATCAATCACTAGTTCCCCTCTCTGCTACTCTCTCCTTGTTTATTTCTCTCTCTGTACCCTCTTAATCTCAATCTCTCACTGTGTCATACCTTCCAGGATGCTGCACACAGCTTTGCGGGAATGCTGACCGACACTCTCCATCCCAATCTCGTCGTCTTTCTCTCTGGTAATCTCTCCCCATTGCTATCCTTCCCTCTCCCTGTTCTTCCCTCTCTATATCTATCCCTGTCTTTCTCACTGTTACTCTCTCCATCTGGATGGAGGAGGAGAAAGCGAGGCATATATAGAGGCAGCTTTACTCTGTATCTAACCCCACACTGTACCTTCCCTGGGAGTGTTTTCTAGAAGAGTGAAGACAGAGATTTACTCAATAGCTAACTAATAGCTTGGCAGCATTTGATGGGACAGTGTAGACGGAGCTTTACTCTGTATCCCTGGAATTTAGAAGGGTAAGGGGTGATCTGATCAAAGTTTAAAGTGGTGGATGGGGTACCAATCAGGTGGACTGCTTTGTCCTGGATGGTGTCGAGCCTCTGGAGTGTTGTCGATGTTACACTCATCCAGGCAAGTGGAGAGATACCATCACACACCTGACTTGTGTCTTGTAGGTGGTTGAAAGGCTTTGGGGAGTCAGGGGGTGAGTCACTTGTAGCCACAGTACTGATGTGATTACTTCAGCTCAGTTCCTGGTCAATGTCTCCCTGGGATGTTGATGCTGGGGGATTCAGCAATGGGATAATGCTTTGAATGCCATGGGGAGGTGGTTGGATTCTCTCTTGTTACAGATGGTCATTGCCTGTCTGTGTGTGTTTTTCTGTGCTCTGGGACCAATTTGCTCAATGGGAGGTCAGAATGCTGCCTCATAACTGACTAGTTCACGAAAGGAATGCTGATGGAATGAACGGGACAGGGACAGAGTGGATACAACATTGGCTAAGGGACAGGACACAGAGAGTAGTGGTGAATGGTTGTTTCAGACTGGAGGGCGGTATCTTTGACTGACATAATCTTATACACTTCTATTCAATCTCCCCTCTATCTACTTTGTTCTAAGGAGATCAAACCCAGCTTTTCCAACCTAACCTTGTAGCTAAAATCCCCCATCTCTGAAACCATTCTGGTAAATCTCTGCACCCTCTCAAGGAACCTCACATCCTTCCTAAAGTGTGGTGACCAGAACTGGACACAGTTCTCCAGTCGGGGCCGAAATAGAGCTTTATAAATGTTCAGCATAACCTCCCTGCTTTTGTACTGACTGTATACAGTGTACATTGTGGTACAGTGGTATTCCCCAGGGGTTTGGATTAGGACCACTGATCTTTTTGATATATATTAATGACTTGGACTTGGGTTTGCAGGGCATAACTTCAACATTACACCATCTGCAATGTAATAAACAGAGAAGGGAATAGTAGTAGTAAATCTCTGTCTTCTCTGTTCTATAAAACACTGTCAGGGCAGGTACAGTGTGGGGTTCAGGAGGATAGAGGCAGTCTGGTGAAATGGTCAGACACATGGCAGGTTAACTTTAATGCTGAGAAATGTAAAATGATGCATTTAGGAAGGAAGGCTGAGGAGAAGCGATATAAACTAAATAGTACAATGTTAAAATGGGTGCTGGTTCAGAGAGATCGGGAATCTGGAGAGATCTGCGTCAGTTTTTATATCTGAAAGATTCAATTTGGGGCTTGGAATCTGTGAGTTGAATTTAGCTTCATCCTGAAAAGTGTTGGCAAACGTGTTGGGAAATGTGTCAAAAGCTGTTTCCATTCAGACATTCCTGCATTGTGGAAGTGCGAGCTCTCTTTGCAGAGACAGGAAATAGAGTTGTTTGAATGGACCTGCAGGTTTTGGTTGATACAATAAGGTGAGAATTTGAATTGTGTCCCTTCCAGATACACAGAATTGAAGGTATTTACAGAACACCACATGAAGTAGTTTACCAATGTCTGACAAACTTCAAAGACTTCAAACACATGGAAGAAGAGGAGAAGGGAACAATATACAAAACCTCAGTCAGTCAGAAAACAGCAGTAGGAAAATGAATCTGTTTTTATGGGTTTTAATTT
Organism: Heterodontus francisci; assembly: GCF_036365525.1. Classification (NCBI taxonomy): domain Eukaryota; kingdom Metazoa; phylum Chordata; class Chondrichthyes; order Heterodontiformes; family Heterodontidae; genus Heterodontus; species Heterodontus francisci. Next base: position 299,995 of record NW_027141108.1, read on the forward strand.
GAAGGCCTGAGCTGATGATTGAAAAAGTAGGAGTTCAAATCCCACTCTGGGCTGTTGTGAATTTGAATTTTGTTTTTTCTAAAAATAATCATAAATCTGGAATTAAAAAACCTCTAAGTTGGAATGATTCACTCCTGTCTACTAGTGCAAAGCCCGTGTGTGTCTCAGTTTGCTGTATTTATTAACGATTTAAGATGATGTGGTAGAATGCAACATACCCAAGTTTGCCAATGACACAAAAATAGGCAGCATTGTAAGCAGTGTAGCTGGAAGCATCAAATTACAAAGAGGTATTAATATCTTAAATAAATGGGCAAAACTGTGGTAGTTAGATTTCAATGTCATTAAAAAAGACTAGAACAGAGTACTTTATAAATGGTGAAAATTTAGATACACTGGAGGTTCAAAGAGACTTTGGGGGGTCCATGTCCATTTGAGTGCAGTGTAGATTTACCAGAATGATAACTGGACTCCAAGGGTTAAATTACAAGGTGATATTACACAAACTAGGGATTTATTACCTGGAATTTAGGAGGATCAAGGTGATTTGATCAAAGTTGTTGAGATATTAAGGGGAACTGATGGGATAGTTTGCGAGAAACTATTTCGGCAGCTTTGGAATATAGGAACAGGAGTAGGCCATTCAGCCCATCGCGCCTGCTCCGCCATTCAATACTATCATGGCTGATCATCCACTTCAATGTGTTTTTCCCAGACTATCCTCTTACCCTTTATGTCATTGGTATTCAGCAATCTGTCAATCTCTGCTTTAAACATACTCAATGACTGAGCTTCCACAGCCCTCTGGGATAGAGAATTCCTAAGATTCACAACCCTCTGAGTAATGACATTTCTCCTCATCTCTGTCCCAAGTGGCTTCCCCCTTATTTTGAAATTGTGTCCCCTGGTTCTCGACTCCCCAACCAGGAGAAACATCTTACCTACATCTGCCCTGTCTATCTGTAACGTCACCCCAGGGTCTCCACACAGCCTGTCTCCCCGTCCCACTGCTTCTAAAGTGTCTCAGGGTCTCCTGGCACTTTCTATCTCTCTGCTTCTGTCTCTATCCCTCACTCTCGCTCTGTTCTCTCTCCATTTCTATCTCTCCCTATCTCTCTGTTACTCTACCTCTGTTCCACTCTCTCTGTCTATCACTCTCTTCCACCATGTTGGTTATCATTTGGGGTCGAGTTAAATCACAGACAAAATAAACACTTCACCTGTCTGCCCCGAAATAAATAGCAAAATTTGAGGATATTTTATGTCTGTATTCAGACAATATAGACAGGAGTTTATATTATATGATGGGATGCTGCAATTCGATTTACACTAGTACTGTCGGAAAAACAACTTAAAAAGAATTATTCACAAGTCTAGTCCAACTTAACGAAAGATTTGACCCGATAAGGTAATAAATGCCAAAAGTCTGGAGTTTTTTGGAGTCCGTTAAGCTTTACTCTGTCTGGCTTTCAGAAATTAAACATTACACATGCACTGCAAGATTAAAGATTATACATAGGTTAGGTTACATAGAATTTTGGAAGGACTAACAAGGCTAGGGAATATCCAATGAATGGTAGGATCATAGGAAGTACAGAGTGTCAGAGGGATCTTGGTGTACTTGTCCATAGATCACTGAAGGCTGCAGCGCAGGTAGACAAGGTGGTTAGGAAGGTATATGGGATACTTGCCTTTAGTAGTTGAGGCATAGAATATAAGAACAGGGAGGTTATGATGGAGCTGTATAAAACACTGGTTAGGCCACAGCTGGAGTACTGTGTACAGTTCTGGGCACCACACTATAGGAAGGATGTGATTGCACTGGAGAGGATGCAGAGGAGATTCACCAGGATGTTGCCTGGGCTGGAGCATTTCAGCTATGAAGAGAGACTGAAAAGGCTGGATTTGGTTTCCTTAGAGCAGAGAAGGCTGAGGAGGGACCTGATTGAGGTGTACAAAATTATGAGGGGCATTGATAGGTTAGATAGGAAGAAACTTTTTCCCTTCGCGGAGGGGTCAATAACCAGGGGGCATAGATTGAAGGCAAGGGGCAGGAGGTTTAGAGGGGATTTGAGGAAAATATTTTTCACCCGGAAGGTTATTGGGTGATTTGATGAAGGTTTACAAAATAATAAGGGAAACTGATAGGGTGGACTGAGAGTAAATATTCCCACTGGCTGCGGAGTCAGGAACTTGGGGCATAGTCTGAAAATATAAAGAGTGGCCACTTTGACTTCATCCCATCGTGTCGTATGTACATTCTCACATATAGCAGGTATAGCAGCACATATATAACAGGATAGCAGGTATAACTGTAGTCATAGTATTCAGCTGAAAATTGATCAGTTACATTGTTATTTCAGTCCATATTTACAGTACACACGGTACCTTACTGTTGTAATCAAGTCATATAGTGTCTATTCATCCCACTGGGGCAAAATGTCACTGGTTCAACATTCTCACCAAATACTAAAACATTCCACAATGCAAGACTCACAAATTCAACACAAGTTTCCTTTTCTGAGTCTCGCTGGTCTGTTCTGATTCTCTGAGGGATTACTGATGCTTATCCTCCACATGAGCAGTCGTCCTAATCCCGTGTGCCTGTCCCGCTCCCAAACCCGGCATCCGCTTACATTAAGGCAAGTGATACAGGAGCATCTCAGTGACTGAGGCAGGTGAGTCTTGAGGCTGAGCCGGGCACAGTGAGTGACCCGGGTTAATCCGACACTCCAGGGACAGTTTAAACGGAGCTTTACTCTGTATCTAACCTGTGCTGTACCTTCTCTGAAAGTGTTTGATGGGGCAGTGCAGACGAGGGGAGTTATTCCTTACCCATTTTAAATATAGAGAAGTGAATATCCAAGAGATTGTTTTAAATGTGATGAGGGTTTCTGCCTCTACCATCCTTTAGAGTCATAGAGAGATACAGCACTTATACAGGCCCTTCGGCCCGCCCAGTCTGTGCCGGCCATCAACCACCCATTTTATACTAATCCTTTCAGGCAGTGAGTTCCAGACACCCACCAGCCACTGGGTGAAGAAACTATTGATGTGTTTCGTTCAGTTAAGTTTGATGTCAATGTTTCCCCAGGATGTTGATGCTGGGTGATTCAGTGATGGGATAATGCTTTGAATGCCAAGGGGAGGTGGTTGGATTCTCTCTTGTTGCAGATGGTCATTGCCTGGCACTTGTGTGACGTGAATGTTACTTCCCACTTGTCGGCCCAAACCTGAATGTTGTCTGGGTCTTGGTGCATGTGGCTCTGGATTGCTTCATTATCTGAGGCAAAATACTGTGGATGTTGGAAATCTGGAAAGCATCGAGCTGAATCACTAACTCTGTTTCTCTCTCCACAGATGCTGCTTGACCTGCTCAGTATTTCCAGCATTCTCTCCTGGGATCTCAGCTGAAGATGGTTGAGCCTCGGACACTACCCTGAGAAACTCCTGCAGTGATGTCCTGGGACTGAGATGATTGACCTCCAACAGCCACAACCATCTTCCTTTGTGCTCTGTATGACTCCAACCAGCGGATTCCCACTGACTTCAGTTTCACTCGGGCTCCTCGATGTCACACTCGGTCAAACGCTGTCTTGATGTTAAGGTCAGTCTCTCTTCCCAGTAGCAGACAGGAGTGAATCGTTCCCTTTGACCCGTTGTACACTGAACAAGCTGTGCTTCTTCACAGCCTGATACAGGACTGTACACGGCCGATTAATGTAGCCCATCAAACACTCCCAGAGCAGGTTCAGCACAGCTTAGGAACAGAGTCCAGTTCCTTCAACATTCTCTCGCTGTCTCTCCCTCCTGCGATCTCTGACATTAGGAGAGAGACAGAGGGAGAGAGGGTTAGATATGAAGGCAGAGAGAGTGCTGTAGAGAGGGACTAAGTTGGAGAGAGAGAGGTCGTTGCGGTGGATGAAAAGGATAATGTAAGATATATTAATTTGATGTAATCCTTCACTGCTGTGTACACAAACATATAAGAGATAGATATGGAGATAAAAAAACATCGGGAGATGGGGAAATGTAGATGAAGTTGCGGCCCAGGCAGGTACGTTTGATGATCCAGAAGGAACAGCCTCCATTTTAAACATCCAGCATGCTATTCCACTGTGGGAGCCATCATACCCTCATGACATTGGTTCTGCAAATTTCTTGCTGGCTTATTGGTTAATTTTTAAATCTGTCTGTGATTGATAGATTCTTGTTAACCAAAGGTATTAAGAGATAAGGGGCAAAGGCAGGATATATGGTGTAAGTTACATCACAGATCAGCCAAGATCACATTGGATGCCGGAACAGGGCTGTGTGGTTGAATTGCATCTTCCTCTTCCAATATCCCCTGTGAAGTATCCTTCTATCTCTTTTAGTCACCCTGTCAGTCCATGTCTCTCTGTTTCTCTCTTTCTGTCTCTCTGTCTGTCTCTATCAGACAGTGTAGAGTGAGATTCACTCTGTATCCACCCCATGATGTTCCTGCCCTGGGAGTGTGTGATGGGACAGTGTAGAGGGAAATTTACTCTGTGTCAAACCCAACATTGTGCTTGGCTTGGGAATATTTAATGGGACAGTGTAGCTGGAGATTTACTCTGTATCCCTGGAATTTTGAAGGCTCAGGTGTGATTTGATGATAGTTTTCAAGATAATAAGGGAAACTGATAGGGTGGACAGAGAGTAACAATTCCCACTGGCTGCAGAGTCTAGAACATGGGGGCATAGTCTAAAAATATAAACCTCGTCTAAAAACCTTTCAGGAGTGAAATGAAGAAACACTTCAACACACCAGGTGTGGTATCAGTTTGAAACTCTCTTCCACAATCAGCAATTGATGCTGAGACACTTGTTAATTTTTAAATCTGAGTTTGATAGATTTTTGTTAACCAAAGGTATTAAGGGACAAAGATCGGTACATGGAGTGAGATCACACATCAGCCATGAGCTCCTTGAATGACAGAACAGGGTTGAGGGGCTAAATGGCCTCCTCCTCTTCCTCTGTCCGACGACAAATATCCTGCGATCACTCTCTGTGTCTTGGTCTCTGTCTCCCTCTTTGTCTCTCTTTCTGTCTGTCAGTATGTCTCTCTCTCTCTCCTCTCATCTGTGGAAATCCACACACATCAGTCAGCCATTTTAGGTTCATTTTCAGTGGCCATTTTATGTTACCACAACACTGGGACATTTATCGCTGTCTATCCAAAACCATCTCTCTTTGTCGTCTATTTGTGTTCTGCTCACAGCTTATTGTCCCACCTAACCTAGTATCTCTCTCCTTTGCTCCGTCTCACTCACGCACTCTCCCCCATCTCTCTCCCCCCATTTCTCTCTCCACCTCTGCCCCCCGCCCCACCACCACTCTGCAATCTCTCTTTAAGTGTCCTGTTATCACATCCTTTATTACAGATTCGAACATTTTCCCTTTGACTGATGTTAGACGAACAGGTCTTTAGTTCCCCATTTTCTCTCTCCTTCCTTTTGTAAATAGTGGGGTTACATTTGCTACCTTCTAATCTGCCTCTCTCACACTGCCTCTGTCCCTCGCTATCTGTCTTTCCCACCCTCTCTCTCTCTCTCGCTCTCCCTCTCTCTCTTTTTCTCTCTCTCGCTCGATCTCTCCCTCTCTCTACCTCTGTCCACGTCTCAATTTGTGCCTCCCTCACACCATCTCTCCCGCTCTCTGTCTCTCTCTAGCTCTCTGTCTGCCTCTCTATGTCTGCCTCTCTGTGTCGTCTTCTCTCTCTGTGCCTCTCTCACTCTCTATCTGTCTCTCCCCCAGCACTCTCTCTGTGTCTCTACCTCTCTTTCTTTCTCAACCTCTGTCCATGTCTCAATTTGTGCCTCCCTCACACCATCGCTCCCTCTCTCTCTGTCTCTCTCTAGCTCTCTGTCTGCCTCTCTCTCCCTCTCTCTGCCTCCCTCTCTCTGCCTCCCTCTCTCTGCCTCCCTCTCTCTGCCTCTCTCTCTCTGTCTCTCTCTCTCTGCCTCTCTCTCTCTGCCTCTCTCTCTCCGTCTCTCCCTCTCTCTCTCTTTCGCTGCCTCTGTCAATCTCTCAGTTTGTGTCTCCCCCCACACCATCTCTCCCTCCCTCTTTCTCTGTCTCTCTCTGCCTCTCTCTCTCTGCCTCTCTCTCTCCGTCTCTCCCTCTCTCTCTCTTTCGCTGCCTCTGTCCACGTCTCAGTTTGTGCCTCCCCCACACCATCTCTCCCTCCCTCTCTCTCTCTTTCTCCCTCTCTCCCTCCCTCTCTGTCTCTGTCTCAGAGTTACAGCTCAGATGATTAACCTCTTTATCCATGTGTTATGAACACGGGACTTTGTCTCTCTCCCATTTTCTAGGATGTTGCCAGGACTGGAGAATTGTAGCTATGAGGATAGGCAGGGGTTGTTGTCCTTGGAACAGAGAAGGCTGAGGGGAGATCTGATTGAAATGTACAAAATTTTGAGGGTCCTGGATAGAGTGGAGGTGAAGGGCAGAGAACCATAGCAGAAAGGTCAGTGACGAGGGGGCATAGATTTAAAGTGATTGGTAGAAAAATTAGAGGTGAGTTGAGGAAAATCTTTTTCACCCAGAGGGTCGTGATGGTCTGGAACTCACTGCCTGAAAGGGTAGTTGAGGCAGAGACCCTCAACTCATTCAGAAGGAGTCTGCATAGGCACCTCAAGTGCGGTAAGCTGCAGAGCTCGGACCAAATGCTGGAAGGTGGGATGAGAATAGGTTGATCGTTTTTCGGCTGGCACAGAGAGAATGGGCCAAGTGGCCTCTTCCTGTGTCTTAAAATTTCTATGTTGCCCTCGCCAAATCTATTTTTCCCTTTGTTACCCTCTGAATCCCAGTCTCTCCCTCTCTGTTACCCTCTGAATCCCAGTCTCTCCCTCTCCGTTACCCTCTGAATCCCAGACTCTCCCTCTCTGTTACTCTCTGAATCCCAGTCTCTCCCTCTCCGTTACCCTCTGAATCCCAGACTCTCCCTCTCTGTTACTCTCTGAATCCCAGTCTCTCCCTCTCTGTTACCTTCTGAATCCCAGTCTCTCCCTCTCCGTTACCCTCTGAATCCCAGACTCTCCCTCTCTGTTACTCTCTGAATTGCAGTCTCTCCCTCTCTGTTACCCTCTGAATCCCAGTCTCTCCCTCTCCGTTACCCTCTGAATCCCAGACTCTCCCTCTCTGTTACCCCCTGAATTGAAGTCTCTCCCTCTCTGTTACCCTCTGAATCCCAGACTCTCCCTCTCTGTTACCCTCTGAATCCCAGTCTCTCCCCTCTGTTACTCTCTGAATCCCAGTCTCTCCCCCTCTGTTACCCTCTGAATCCCAGTCTCTCCCCCTCTGTTACTCTCTGAATCCCATTCTCTCCCTCTCTGTTAACATCTGAATCCCAGTCTCTCCCCCTCTGTTACCCTCTGAATCCCAGTCTCTCCCTCTCTGTTACCCTCAGAATCCCAGTCTCTCCCCCTCTGTTACTCTCTGAATCCCAGTCTCTCCCTCTGTTTCCCTCTGAATCCCAGACTCTCCCTCTCTGTTACCCTGTGAATCCCAGTCTCTCCCTCTCTGTTACCCTCTGAATCCCAGACTCTCCCTCTCTCTTACCCTCTGAGTCCCCATCTCTCCCTCTCCGTTACCCTCTGAATCCCAATCTCTCCCTCTCTGTTACCCTCTGAATCCCAGACTCTCCCCTCTGTTACCCTCTGAATCCCAGACTCTCCCTCTCTGTTACCCTCTGAATCCCAGACTCTCCCCTCTGTTACAACTGAATCCCAGACTCTCCCCTCTGTTACCCTCTGAATCCCAGACTCTCCCCTCTGTTACCCTCTGAATCCCAGACTCTCCCTCTCTGTTACCCTCTGAATCCCAGACTCTCCCCTCTGTTACAACTGAATCCCAGACTCTCCCCTCTGTTACCCTCTGAATCCCAGTCTCTCCCTCTCTGTTACCCTCTGAATCCCAGACTCTCCCCTCTGTTACCCTCTGAATCCCAGTCTCTCCCTCTCTGTTACCCTCTGAATCCCAGACTCTCCCCTCTGTTACCCTCTGAATCCCAGACTCTCCCTCTCCGTTACCCTCTGAGTCCCAGTCTCTCCCTCTCTCTGACCCTCTGAGTCCCAGTCTCTCCCTCTCTCTGACCCTCTGAGTCCCAGTCTCTCCCTCTCTCTTACCCTCTGAGTCCCAGTCTCTCCCTCTCCGTTACCCTCTGAATCCCAGTCTCTCCCTCTCTGTTACCTGACCAGAGCTTTATAAATGTTCAGCACACCCTCTCGGCTTTTGTACTCACTGTATACAGTGTAAATTGTGGTATTCCCCAGGGGTTTTGATTAGGACCACTGATCTTATTGATATATGAATGACTTAGACTGGGGTAAACAGGGCATAACTTCAACATTGTGCCATCTGCAATGTAAGAAACAGTGAAGGGAATAGGAGTAGACTTCAGGAGGATAGAGGCAGTCTGGTGAAATGGTCAGACACATAGCAGGTTAACTTCAATGCTGAGAAATGTAAAATGATGCATTTTGGAAGGAAGACTGAGGAGAAGCGATATAAACTAAATGGTACAATGTTAAAATGGGTGCAGGGACAGAGAGATCTGGGATTTCATTTGTGTCACTTTTTACATCTAAAAGATTCAATTTGGGGCTTGCAATCTCTAAGTTGAATTGAGCTTCATCCTGATAAGTGTTAGCAAACGTGTTGGGAAATGTGTCAAAAGCTGTTTCCATTCAGACATTCCTGCATTGTGGAAGTGTGAGCTGTCTTTGCAGAGACAGGAAATAGAGTTGTTTGAATGGACCTGCAGGTTTTAGTTGATGCAATAAGGTGAGAATTTGAATTGTGTCCCTTCCAGATACACAGAATTGAAGGTATTTACAGAACACCACATGAAGTAGTTTACCAATGTCTGACAAACTTCAAAGACTTCAAACACATGGAAGAAGAGGCGAAGGGAACAATATACAAAACCTGAGACCGTCAGACATCAGCAGGAGGAAAATGAATCTCTTTTTATGGGTTTTAATTTGAAGGCCTGAGCTGATGATTGAAAAAGTAGGAGTTCAAATCCCACGCTGGGCTGTTGTGAATTTGAATTCTATTTTTTCTTTAAAAAAACATAAATCTGGAGTTAAAAAGCCTCTTGGTTGGAATGATTCACTCCTGTCTACTGGTGCAAAGCCTGTGTGTGTCTCAGTTTGCTGTATTTGTTAACAATTTAAGATGTTGTGGTAGAATGCAACATACCCAAGTTTACCAATGACACAAAAATAGGCAGCATTGTAAGCAGTGTAGCTGGAAGCAGAACATTGCAAAGAGATATTAATATCTTAAAGAGATGGGCAAAACTGTGGCAGTTAGATTTCCATGTCAGCAAAAAAAGACTAGAACAGAGTACTTTATAAATGGTGTAAAGCTAGAAATACTGGAGGTTCAAAGAGACTTTGGGGGGTCCATGTCCATTTGAGTGCAGTGTAGATTTACCAGAATGATAACTGGACTCCAAGGGTTAAATTACGAGGTGATATTACACAAACTAGGGATATATTGCCTGGAATTTAGGAGGATCAAGGTAATTTGTTCAAAGCTGTTGAGATATTAAGGGGAACTGATGGGGTAGTTTGGGAGAAACTATTTCAGCAGCTTGGGAACATAGGAACAGGAGTAGGCCATTCAGCCCATCGAGCCTGCTCCGCCATTCAATACGATCCTGGCTGATCATCCACTTCAATGCCTTTTTCCCAGACTGAGTTTCCACAGCCCACTGGGGTAGAGAATTCCAAAGATTCACAACCCTCTGAGTAAAAATCCGCCACTCCAGGCTAAAGGTGGTAGTAGTTTGGAACGTGTCTTCTGCACGCAAACATTGATGCAAAATCAATTGTCATTTTTAAATCGAAGGTTGATCTCATCAAATTCCTTTTGAAAATTGAAATATTCTTCTTTCGCGCTCTGTCCCTGAGGCACTCTGTTTCTGTGTGTGTGTGTGTGTGTTTCTGTGTGTGTTTCTGTTTGTGTGTGTGTGTTTCTGTGTGTGTGTTTCTGTGTGTGTTTCTGTGTGTGTGTGTGTTTCTGTGTGTGTGTTTCTGTGTGTGTGTGTGTGTTTCTGTGTGTGTTTCTGTGTGTGTTTCTGTGTGTGTTTCTGTGTGTGTTTCTGTGTGTGTGTGTGTGTGTTTCTGTGTGTGTTTCTGTGTGTGTGTGTGTTTCTGTGTGTGTGTTTCTGTGTGTGTGTGTGTGTGTTTCTGTGTGTGTTTCTGTGTGTGTTTCTGTGTGTGTTTCTGTGTGTGTTTCTGTGTGTGTGTGTGTGTTTCTGTGTGTGTGTTTCTGTGTGTGTGTTTCTGTGTGTGTGTGTTTCTGTGTGTGTGTTTCTGTGTGTGTGTTTCTGTCTCTGTGTGTTTCTGTGTCTGTGTGTGTTTCTGTGTGTGTGTGTTTCTGTGTGTGTGTGTTTCTGTGTGTGTGTTTCTGTGTGTTTCTCTGTGTGTGTGTGTTTCTGTGTGTTTGTGTGTGTGTGTGTGTGTCTGTGTTTCTGTGTGTGTGTTTCTGTGTGTCTGTGTGTGTCTATGTCTGTTTCTCTCTCCTCTCTCAGACCCTTTGTAAAGCTCCACATACATCAGTTTGCCATTTGAAGTCAGCTGCTTTTGGTTTCACCGCATCTGCAGAGGTTACACTTCCTTATGCAGGCTGGTAAGAAACATGTATTCCGCAGTTGGCTCCAATGTTCCCGTGAAAATTTAGATGTTGTGCGTGCCCAGTTTTTTTAACGTGAGCTGTCCCTTGAAATCTTTGAAGAATCTTTGAAGACGTGTGCTATTTATTGTGGAACAGGATCTGCGTGGGACATTTGAGGCTGCTGCACGCAGATTTGCAGGAACATTGACCGACACTCTCCATCCCAATCTCTTCCTCTTTCTCTCTGGTACTCTCTCCCCATTGCAATCCTTCCCTCTCTCTCTTATTCTCCATATCTATCCCTGTTCTTTCTCACTGTTACTCTCTCCATCTGGATGGAGGAGGAGAAAGAGAGGCATATACAGAGGCAGCTTTACTCTGTATCAAACCCCACAGTGTACCTGCCCCCTAGATCGAGACTTCCCCACAAGGGGAACATCCTCCCAGCATCCGCCCTGTAAAGTCCCCTCAGAATCTTGTATGTTTCAATAAGATCACCTCTCATTCTTCTAAACTCCAATGAGTATAGGCCCAACCTGTTCCACCATTCCTCAAAGACAACCCCTTCATCCCAGGAATCAGCCGAGTGAACCTTCTCTGAACTGATTCCAATGCATCCAGGCCTGACCATTTATCCACTTTCAAAGCTGCCAAACACCTTCATATTTCCCCCCTCACTCTGTTTATCCCATCCAATATTTCACACTCCTCCTCTTTAACTACAATCTCTGTATCGTTCCCACTCTTTTATAAAGACGGACACAGAGAATTCATTAAGAACCATTCCCACATCTCCCACCTCCACAGGTAGGAAGAAGGAGGAGAGGCAATCTAAACTAAAGGATATAGTTATAAAGGGGCTAACATTCTCTGACTCTTCCTTTGCTCGAATATAATCCTTGATTTCTATCATTAGCAATGGTTGGAACAATTTACTGAGGTTCTGTCAAAGCTTACTCACATTCTTTATCTGTGTCTCTCTGTCCCAGAGAGATGGTGAAGAAACTATTGATTTGTTTCGTTCTGTTAAGTTTGATGTCAATGTTTCCCCAGGATGTTGACGCTGGGGGATTCAGCGATGGGATAATGCTTTGAATGCCAAGGGGAGGTGGTTGGATTCTCTCATGTTGCAGATGGTCATTGTCTGGCACTTGTGTGACGTGAATGTTACTTGTCACTGGTCGGCCCAAACCTGAATGTTTTCTGGGTCTTGGTGCATGTGGCTCTGGATTGCTTCATTATCTGAGGCAAAATACTGCGGATGCTGGAAATCTGGAAAGCATCGAGCTGAATCACTAACTCTGTTTCTCTCTCCACAGATGCTGCCTGACCTGCTCAGTATTTCCAGCACTTCCTGCTGGGATTTCATTATCTGAGGAGGTGTGAATGGAACTGAACACTGTGCAATCAACAGTGAACATCCCTACTTCTGACCTTACGATGGAGGGCAGGTCATTGAGGAAGCAGCTGAAGATGGATGGGCCGAGGACACTAACCTGAGGAACTCCTGCAGTGATGTCCTGGGACTGAGATGATTGACCTCCAACAACCACAACCATCTTCCTTTGTGCTCGGTATGAGTCCAACCAGCAGATTCCCACTGACTTCAGTTTTACTCGGGCTCCTCGATGTCACACTCGGTCAAACGCTGCCTTGATGTTCAGGTCAGTCTCTCTTCCCAGTAGCAGACAGGAGTGAATCGTCCCCTTTGACCCGTTGTACACTGAACAAGCTGTGCTTCTTCACAGCCTGATACAGGACTGTACACGGCCGATTAATGTAGCCCATCAAACACTCCCAGAGCAGGTTCAGCACAGCTTAGGAATAGAGTACAGTTCCTTCAACATTCTCTCTCTGTCTCTCCCTCCTGCTATCTCTGACACGAGGAGAGAGACAGAGGGAGAGAGGGTTAGATATGCAGACAGAGAGAGTGTTGTGGAGAGGGACGAGGTTGGAGAGAGAGAGATTGCGGGGTCGATTGAAAGGGAGAATGTAAGAGAAATTAATTTGATGTAATCCTTCACAAACATTTAAGAGCTAGGTATGGAGACAGAAACATCGGGAGAGATCTCTGTCTCTCTCTCTGTCTCTCCATCTGTCTTTCCCTCCCTGTCACTCCCTCTCTCTGCTTCTATCTCTGTCTCTGCCACTCTCTCCGTCTCTCTCTCTCTGTCAATCCATCTGTCTTTCCCTCCCTGTCACTCCCTCTCTCTCCTTCTATCTCTGTCTCTCTATCTCTCTGTCCCTCCATCTGTCTTTCCCTCCCTGACACTCCCTCTCTCTCCTTCTATCTGTATCACTGCCTCTCTCTCTCGCTGTCCTCCATCTGTCTTTCCCTCTCTGTCACTCCCTCTCTCTCCTTCTTTCTCTGTCTCTCTCTCTATCCCTCCATCTGTCTGACCTCCCTGTCACTCCATCTCTCTCCTTCCAACTCTGCCTCTCTCTCTGTCTGTCTCACCATCTGTCTTTCCCTCTCTGTCTCTCCTTCTCTCTCTCTCTGTCTCTCCATCTGTCCTCACCCACCCCACACTCCCTCCCTCTCCTTCTATCTCTCTCTCTGCCTCTCTCTCTGTCTCTCTCTCTGTCCCTCCAGCTGTCTTTCCCTTTCTGTCACTCCCTCTCTCTTCTTCTATCTCTGTCTCTCTCTCTGCTATCACTGACACTAGGAGAGAGACAGAGGGAGGGAGGGTTCGATATGAAGGCATAGAGAGAGCTGTAGAGAGGGACAAACTTGGAGTGAGAGAGATTGTTGAGGTGGATGAAGAGGATAATGTAAGATATATTAATTTGATGTAATCCTTCACTGCTGTGCACACAAACTTATTTGAGATATGGATGGAGAGAAAGAAAACATCGGGAGGGGGAGAAATGGAGATGAAGTTGGGGCCCAGGCGGACACTTTTGATGATCCAGAAGGAATAACCTCCATTTTAAATAGTCAGCAAGCTGACTACCCACCCCCCTCCCCCACACCGTCACTCCATCTCTCTCCTTCTATCTCGGTCTCTGTCTCTCTCTCTCTGTCTCTCTCTCTATCCCTCCATCTGCCTTTCTCTCTCTGTCACTCCCTGTCTCTCCTTCCATCTCTGCCTCTCTCTCTCTGTCCCTACATCTGTCTACCCCCCACCTCACTCCCCGTCACTCGATCTCTCTCCTTTGATCTCTGTCTCTGCCTCTCTCTGTCTCTCTCTCTATCCCTCCATCTTTCCTTCAGTCCCTGTCACTCCATCTCTCTCCCTGTCTCTCTCTCTCTCTCTGTCCCTCCATCTGTCTTTCCCTCCCTGACACTCCCTCTCTCTCCTTCTCTCTCTGTCTCACTCTCTGCCCCTCCATGTGTCTTTCCCACGCTGTCTCTCTCTCTCTCTTTCCAACTGCCTTTCCCTCTCTGTCTCTCCCTCTCTCTCCTTCTTTCTCTGTCTCTATCTCTCTCTGTCCCTCCATCTGTCTTTCCCTCTCTGTCTCTCCCTCTCTCTCCTTCTACCTCTGTCTCTCTCTCTCTCTCTCTTTCCATCTGTCTTTCCCTCCCTGTCACACCCTCTCTCTTCTTCCATCTCTGCCTCTCTCTCTGTCTCTCCAACTGCCTTTCCCTCTCTGTCTCTCCCTCTCTCTCCTTCTTTCTCTGTCTCTCTCTCTGTCCCTCCATCTGTCTTTCCCTGTCTGTCTCTCCCTCTCTCTCCTTCTATCTCTGTCTCTCTCTGTCTCTCCATCAGTCTTTCCCTCTCTGTCTCTCCCTCTCTCTCCTTCTCTCTATGTCTCTCTCTTTATCCCTCCATCTGTCCTTCCCTCTATGTCACTCCATTCTCTCCTTCTATCTCTGTCTCTGCCTCTCTCTCTGTCTCTCTCTCTATCCCTCCATCTGTCCTTCACTCCCTGTTATTCCCTCTCTCTCCTTCTCTCTCTGTCTCACTCTCTGCCCCTCCATGTGTCTTTCCCACGCTGTCTCTCTCTCTCTCTTTCCAACCGCCTTTCCCTCTCTGTCTCTCCCTCTCTCTCCTTCTTTCTCTGTCTCTATCTCTCTCTGTCCCTCCATCTGTCTTTCCCTCTCTGTCTCTCCCTCTCTCTCCTTCTACCTCTGTCTCTCTCTCTCTCTCTCTTTCCATCTGTCTTTCCCTCCCTGTCACACCCTCTCTCTTCTTCCATCTCTGCCTCTCTCTCTGTCTCTCCAACTGCCTTTCCCTCTCTGTCTCTCCCTCTCTCTCCTTCTTTCTCTGTCTCTCTCTCTGTCCCTCCATCTGTCTTTCCCTGTCTGTCTCTCCCTCTCTCTCCTTCTATCTCTGTCTCTCTCTGTCTCTCCATCAGTCTTTCCCTCTCTGTCTCTCCCTCTCTCTCCTTCTCTCTATGTCTCTCTCTTTATCCCTCCATCTGTCCTTCCCTCTATGTCACTCCATTCTCTCCTTCTATCTCTGTCTCTGTCTCTCTCTCTATCCCTCCATCTGTCCTTCCCTCCCTGTCACTCCCTCTCTCTCCGTCCACCTCTGCCTCTCTCTCCCTCTGTCTCTCCATCTGTATTTCCCTCTCTGTCACTCCCTCTCTGTCCTTCTCTCTCTGTTTCTCTCTCTATCCCTCCATCTGTCCTTCCCTCCGTCACTCCCTCTCTGTCCTTCTCTCTCTGTTTCTCTCTCTATCCCTCCATCTGTCCTTCCCTCCGTCACTCCATCTCTCTCCTTCTTTCTCTGTCTCTCTCTCTGTCCCTCCATCTGTCTTTCCCTCCTTGTCACTCCCTCTCTCTCCTTCCATCTTTGCTTCTCTCTCTCTGTCTCTCCAACTGCCTTTGCCTTTGTTTCTCTCCCACTCCCTCCTTCTCTGCCTCTCTCTCTGTCACTCCCTCTCTCTCCTTCTATCGCTGTCTCTCTCTCTATCCCTCTATCCCTCCATCTGTCCTTCCCTCCCTGTCTCTCCATCTCTCTCCTTCTCTCTCTGTCTCTCACTCTGTCCCTCGATCTGTCTTTGGCTCCCTGTCACTCCCTCGCTCTCCTTCTCTCTCTGTCTCTCTCACTCTGTCCCTCCATCTGTCTTTTCCTCCCTGACTCTCACTCTCTCTCCTTCTCTCTCTGTCTCTCTCTCTGTCCCTCCATCTGTCTTTCCCTCTCTGTCACTCCCTCTCTCTCCTTCTTTCTCTGTCTCTCCATCTGTCTTTCCCTCTCTGTCAATCCCTCTCGGTCCTTCTCTATCTGTTTCTCTCTCTATCCCTCCATCTGTCCTTCCTGCCGTCACTCCATAGAGAGGGCTGTGGAGAGGGACAAACTTGGAGAGAGAGCGAGATTGTTGAGTTGGATGAAGAGGATAATGTAAGATATATTAATTTGATTTAATCCTTCACTGCTGTGTGCACAAACATATTTGAGATCGGTATGGAGAGAAAAAAAAACATTGGGAGAGGGAGGAATGTAGATGAGGTTGGGGCCCAGGCGGACACTTTTGATGATCCAGAAGAAATAGCCTCCATTTTAAATATTCAGCCAGCTATTCCACTGTGGGAACAATCACACCCTCATGATATTGTTTGTGGAAATTTCATGCTGGCTTATTGGTTAATTTTTAAACCTGTGATTGATAGATTCTTGTTAACCAAAGGTATTAAGAGATAAGGGGCAAAGGCAGGATATATGGTGTAAGTTACATCACAGATCAGCCAAGATCACATTGAATGCAGGAAAAGAGTTGTGGGGTTAAATTGCATCCTCCTCTTCCAATATCCCCTGTTAAATATCCTTCTTTCTCTGTCAGTCACCCTGTCAGTCCATGTCTCTCTGTTTCTCTTTTTCTGTCTCTCTCTCTGTCTCTATCAGACAGTGTAGAGTGAGATTCACTCTCTATCCACCCCATGATGTTCCTGCCATGGGAGTGTGTGATGGGACAGTGCAGAGGGAAATTTACTCTGTGTCAAATCCAACATTGTGTTTGGCTTGGGAATATTTAATGGGACAGTGTAGCTGGAGATTTACTCTGTATCCCTGGAATTTTGAAGGCTCAGGTGTGATTTGATGATTGTTTTCAAGATAATAAGGGAAACTGATAGGGTGGACAGAGAGTAACAATTCCCACTGGCTGCAGAGTCTAGAACATGGGGGCATAGTCTAAAAATATAAACCTCGTCTAAAAACCTTTCAGGAGTGAAATGAAGAAACACTTCAACACACCAGGTGTGGTATCAGTTTGGAACTCTCTTCCACAATCAGCAATTGATGCTGAGACACTTGTTAATTTTTAAATCTGAGTTTGATAGATTTTTGTTAACCAAAGGTATTAAGGGACAAAGATAGGTACATGGAGTTAGATCACACATCAGCCATGAGCTCATTGAATGACAGACAGGGTTGAGGGGCCAAATGGCCTCCTCCTCTTCCTCTGTCCTCCGACAAATATCCTGCTATCACTCTCTGTGTCTTGGTCTCTGTCTCCCTCTTTGTCTGTCTGTCTGTCTGTCTCTCTCTCCTCTCATCTGTGGAAATCCACACACATCAGTCAGCCATTTTAGGTTCATTTTCAGTGGCCATTTTATGTTACCACAACACTGGGACATTTATCGCTGTCTATCCCAAACCATCTCTCTTTGTAGTCTATTTGTGTTCTCCTCACAGCTTATTGTCCCACCTAACCTAGTATCTCTCTCCTTTGCTCCGTCTCACTCACGCACTCTCCCCCCATTCTCTCTCCCCCCATTTCTCTCTCACCCCATTTCTCTCTTCCCCCCCACCCCCCCCCCCCTCCCCCCGCAATCTCTCTTTAAGTGTCCTGTTATCACATCCTTTATTATAGATTCGAACATTTTCCCAATGACTGATGTTAGACGAACAGGTCTTTAGTTCCCCATTTTCTCTCTCCTTCCTTTTGTAAATAGTGGGGTTACATTTGCTACCTTCCAATCTGCCTCTCTCACTCTGCCTCTCTCACACTGCCTCTGTCCCTCGCTATCTGTCTTTCCCTCCTCTCTCTCGCTCTATCTCTCCCTCTCTCTCTCTACCTCTGTCCACGTCTCAATTTGTGCCTCCCTCACACCATCTCTCCCTCTCTCTCTGTCTCTCTCGAGCTCTCTGTCTGCCTCTCTATGTCTGCCTCTCTGTGTCTCCTTCTCTCTCTGTGCCTCTCGCACTCTCTATCTGTCTCTCCCCCAGCTCTCTCTCTGTGTCTCTCCCTCTCTCTCTTTCTCAACCTCTGTCCATGTCTCAATTTGCGCCTCCCTCACACCATCGCTCCCTCTCTCTCTGTCTCTCTCTGTCTCTCTCTCTGTCTCTCTCTATCTCTCTCTCTGCCTCTCTCTCTCTGCCTCTCTCTCTCTCTCTGCCTCTCTCTCTCTGCCTCTCTCTCTCTTTCACTGCCTCTGTCCACCTCTCAGTTTGTGTCTCCCCCACACCATCTCTCCCTCCCTCTCTCCCTCCCCCTCTCTCTCTCTTTCTCCCTCTCTCCCTCCCTCTCTCTCCCTCTCTCTCTCTCTTTCTCCCTCTCTGTCTCTGTCTCAGAGTTACAGCTCAGATGATTAACCTCTTTATCCATGTGTTATGAACACGGGACTTTGTCTAGGATGTTGCCAGGACTGGAGAATTGTAGCTATGAGGATAGGCAGGGGTTGTTGTCCTTGGAACAGAGAAGGCTGAGGGGAGATCTGATTGAAATGTACAAAATTTTGAGGGTCCTGGATGGAGTGGAGGTGAAGGGCAGAGAACCATAGCAGAAAGGTCAGTGACGAGGGGGGCATAGATTTAAAGTGATTGGTAGAAAAGTTAGAGGGGAGTTGAGGAAAATCTTTTTCACCCAGAGGGTCGTGATGGTCTGGAACTCACTGCCTGAAAGGGTAGTTGAGGCAGAGACCCTCAACTCATTCAGAAGGAGTCTGGATAGGCACCTCAAGTGTGGTAAGCTGCAGAGCTCGGACCAAATGCTGGAAGGTGGGATGAGAATAGGTTGATCGTTTTTCGGCTGGCACAGAGAGAATGGGTGAAGTGGCCGCTTTCAGTGCCTGAAAATTTCTATGTTGCCCTCGCCAACTCTATTTTACCCTCTGTTACCCTCTGAATCTCAGTCTGTCCCTCTCTGTTACCCTCTGAATTCCAGTCTCTCCCTCTCTGTTACCCTCTGAATCCCAGACTTTCCCTCTCTGTTACCCTCTGAATCCCAGTCTCTCCCTCTCTGTTACCCTCTGAATCCCAGACTTTCCCTCTCTGTTACCCTCTGAATCCCAGTCTCTCCCTCTCTGTTACCCTCTGAATCCCAGACTTTCCCTCTCTGCTACCCTCTGAATCCCAGTCTCTCCCTCTCTGCTACCCTCTGAATTCCATCTCTCTCCTTCTCTCTCTGTCTCTCACTCTGTCCCTCCATCTGTCTTTCCCTCTCTGTCTCTCCGTCTCTCTCCTTCTATCTCTGTCTCTGCCTTTCTCTCTGTCTTGCTCTCTGTCACTCCATCTGTCTTTCCCTCTGTGTCTCTCCCTCTCTCTCCTACTATTTCTGTCTCTCTCTCTCACTATTTCTGTCTCTCTCTCTCTGTCTCTCCATCTGTCTTTCCCTCCCTGACTCTCCCTCTCTCTCCATCTGTCTCTGTCTCTACCTCTCTCTCTGTCCGTCCATCTGTCAAAGAACAAAGAACAGTACAGCACAGGAACAGGCCATTTGGCCCTCCAATCCTGCGCCGATCTTGATGCCTGCCCAAACTAAAACCTTCTGCACTTCCGGGGTCCGTATCCCTCTATTCCCATCCTATTCATGTATTTGTCAAGATGTCTCATAAACTTCTCTCTTGTACCTGTTTCCACCACCTCCCCCGGCAACAACTTCCAGGCACTCACCTCTGTGTAAAAAACTTGCCTCGCACATCCCCTCTAAACTTTGCCCCTCTCACCTTAAACCTCTGTCCCCTAGTAACTGACTCTTCCACCCTGGGAAAAAGCTTCTGAATATCCACTCTGTCCATGCCACTTATAACTTTGTAAACCTCTATCATGTCGCCCCTCCACCTCCGTCGTTCCAGTGAAAACAATCCGGGTTTATCCAACCTCTCCTCATAGCTAATGCCCTCCAGACCAGGCAACATCCTGGTAAACCTCTTCTGTACCCTCTCCAAAGCCTCCACGTCCTTCTGGTAGTGTGGCGACCAGAATTACACGCAATATTCTAAGTGTGGCCTGACTAAAGTTCAGTACAGCTGCAGCATGACCTGCCTATTTTTATACTCTGTGCCCCGACCGATGAAGGCAAGCATGCCGTATGCCTTCTTGACTACCTTATCCACCTGCGTTGCCACTTTCAGTGACCTGTGGACCTGTACGCCCAGATCTCTCTGCCTGTCAATACTCCGAAGGGTTCTGCCATTTACTGTATACCTCCCACCTGCATTAGACCTTCCAAAATGCATTACCTCACACTTGTCCGAATTAAACTCCATCTGCCATTTCTACGCCCAAGTCTCCAACCGATCTATATCATGCTGTATCCTCTGACAATCCTCATCACTATCCGCAACTCCACCAACCTTTGTGTCGTCCGCAAACTTACTAATCAGACCAGCTACATTTTCCTCCAAATCATTTATATATCCTACAAACAGCAAAGGTCCCAGCACTGATCCCTGCGGAACACCACTAGTCACATCCCTCCATTCAGAAAAACACCCTTCCACTGTTACCCTCTGTCTTCTATGACTGAGCCAGTTCTGTATCCATCTTGCAGCCAGTTCTGTATCCATTTTGTCTTTCCCTCCCTGTCACTCCCTCTCTTTCCTTCCATCTCTGCCTCTTTCTCTGTCTCTCCATCTCTATTGCCCTCTCTGTCTCTCCCTCTCTCTCCTTCCACCTCTGTCTTTCTCTCTCTCTCCATCTGTCTTTCCCTCTCGGTCTATCCCTCTCTCTACTTCTCTCTCTCTCTGTCTCTCACTCTGTCCCTCCATCTGTCTTTCCCTCTCTGCAACACCCTCTCTCTCCTTCTCTCTCTGTCTCTCTCTCTGTCCCTCCATCTGTTTTTCCCTCCATGTCACTATTTCTCTTTCCTTCTATCGCTGTCTCTCTCTCTCCATCTGTCTTTCCCTCCCTGTCACTCCCTCTCTCTCCTTCTATCTCTGTCTCTCTCACTATCCCTCCATCTGTCCTTCCCTCTCTGTCATTCCATTTCTCTCCTCTCTCTGTCTCTCTCTCTCTGTCCCTCCATCTGGCTTTCCCTCCCTGACACTCCCTCTCTCTCCTTCTATCTCTGTCTCTCTCTCTGTCCCTCCATTTGTCTTTCCCTCTCTGTCACTACCACTCTCTCCTTCTATCTTTGTCTTTCTCTCTCTATCCCTCCATCTGTCCTTCCCTCCCTGTCTCTCCATCTCTCTCCTTCCATCTCTGACTCTCTCTCTCTGGCTCACCATCTGTCTTTCCCTCTCTGTCTCTCCCTCTCTCTCCTTCTATCTCTGTCTCTGCCTCTCTCTGTGTCCCTCCATCTGTCTTTCCCTCTCTGTCTCTCCATCTCTCTCCTTCTCTCTCTCTGTCTCTCCATCTGTCTCCACCCCCCGTCACTCCCTCTCTCTCCTTCTATCTCTGTCTCTGCCACTCTCTCTGTCTCTCTCTCTGTCTCTCCATCTGTCTTTCCCTCTCTGTCTCTCCGTCTCTCTCCTTCTATCTCTGTCTCTGCCTCTCTCTGTGTCCCTCCATCTGTCCTTCCCTTTCTGTCTCTCCCTCTCTCTCCTTCTATCTCTGTCTCTGTCTCGCTCTCTCTCTCTCTCCAATTGCCTTTCCCTCTCTGTCTCTCCCTCTCTCTCCTTCTCTCCCTGACACTCCCTCTCTCTCCTTCTCTCTCTGTCTCTCTCTCTGTCCCTCCAACTGTCTTTCCCTCCCTGTCACTCCCTCTCGGTCCTTCTATCTCTGTCTTTCTCTCTCTGTCTCTCCCTCTCTCTCCTTCTATCTCTGTCTCTCTCTCTCGCTATCCCTCCATCTGTCCTTCCCTCCCTGTCACTCCATCTCTCTCCCTGTCTCTCTCTCTCTGTCCCTCCATCTGTCTTTCCCTCCCGAACACTCCCTCTCTCTCCTTCCATCTTCCCCTGTCTCTCTCTGTCTCTCCGTCTGTCTTTCCCTCTCTGTCTCTCCCTCTCGCTCCTTCTATCTCCGTCTCTCTCTCTCTGTCTCTCCGTCTGTCTTTCCCTCCCCTGTCACTCCCTCTCTCTCCTTCCATCTCTGTCTCTCTGTTCCTCCATCTGTCTTTCCCTCTCTGTCTTTCCCTATCTCTCCTATCTCTGTCCCTCTCTCTCTGTCTCCATTTTAAATATTCAGCAAGCTATTCCACTGTGGGAGCCATCACACCCTCATGATATTGTTTGTGGAAATTTCATGCTGGCAAAGACAGGATATATGGTGTAAGTTACATCACAGATCAGCCAAGATCACATTGAATGCAGGAACAGAGTTGTGGGGTTAAATTGCATCCTCCTCTTCCAATATCCCCTGTTAAATATCCTTCTTTCTCTGTCAGTCACCCTGTCAGTCCATGTCTCTCTGTTTCACTCTTTCTGTCTCTCTCTGTCTGTCTCTATCGGACAGTGTAGAGTGAGATTCACTCTGTATCCACCCCATGATGTTCCTGCCCTGGGAGTGTGTGATGGGACAGTGTAGAGGGAAATTTACTCTGTGTCAAACCCAACCTTGTGCTTGGCTTGGGAATGTTTAATGGGACAGTGTAGCTGGAGATTTACTCTGTATCCCTGAAATTTTGAAGGCTCAGGTGTGATTTGATGATTGTTTTCAAGGTAATAAGGGAAACTGATAGGGTGGACAGAGAGTAACAATTCCCACTGGCTGCAGAGTCTAGAACATGGGGGCATAGTCTGAAAATATAAACCTCGTCTAAAAACCTTTCAGGAGTGAAATGAAGAAACACTTCAACACACCAGGTGTGGTATCAGTTTGGAACTCTCTTCCACAATCAGCAATTGATGCTGAGACACTTGTTAATTTTTAAATCTGAGTTTGATAGATTTTTATGAAACCTCTCTGTCACTCCCTATCTCTTCTCCCATCTCTGCCTCTCTCTCTCTCTGTCTCTCCATCTGTCTTTCCCTCACTGCCTCTCCCTCTTTCTCCTTCTCTCTCTGTCCCTCCATCTCTCTCCTTCTATCTCTGTCTGTCTCTCACTGTCCCTCCATCTGTCTTTCCCTCTCTGTCTCTCCATCTCTCTCCTATCTCGGTCTCTTTCTTTGCTCCTCCATCTGTCTTTCCCTCTCTGTCTCTCCCTCTCTCTCCTTCTCTCTCTGTCTCTCTCTCTGTCCCGCCATCTGTCCATCAGGCTCCTCGATACCACACTCGGTCAAGCACTGCTTTGATGTTAAGGTCAGTCTCTCTTCCCAGTAGCAGACAGGAGTGAATCGTTCCCTTTGACCCGTTGTACACTGAACAAACTGTGTTTCTTCACAGCCTGATACAGGACTGTACACGGCCGATTAATGTAGCCCATCAAACACTCCCAGAGCAGCTTCAGCACAGCTTAGGAACAGAGTACAGTTCCTTCAACATTCTCTCTCTGTCTCTCCCTCCTGCTATCTCTGACATTAGGAGAGAGACAGAGGGAGAGAGGGTTAGATATGAAGGCAGAGAGAGGGCTGTAGAGAGGGACTAAGTTGGAGAGAGAGAGGTCGTTGCGGTGGATGAAAAGGATAATGTAAGATATTTTAATTTGATGTAATCCTTCACTGCTGTGGACACAAACATATAAGAGATAGATATGGAGAGAAAAAAACATCGGGAGAGGGGGAAATGTCGATGATGTTGGGGCCCAGGCGGATACTTTTGATGATCCAGAAGAAATAGCCTCCATTTTAAACATCCAGCAAGCTATTCCACTGTGGGAGCCATCACACCCTCATGATATTGTTTGTGGAAATTTCATGCTGCATTATTGGTTAATTTTTAAACCTGTGATTGATAGATTCTTGTTAAGCAAAGATAGTAAGAGATAAGGGGCAAAGGCAGGATCTATGGTGTAAGATAGATCACAGATCAGCCCTGATCTCATTGAATGCCGGAACAGGGTTGTGGGGTTAAATTACATCCACTATCCGATGTTAAATATCCTTCTTTCTCTGTCTGTCACCCTGTCAGTCTATGTCTCTCTGTCTAAACTAAATGGTACAATGTTAAAATGGGTGAAGGAACAGAGAATCCTTCCCCATCCAGGAGCTGACTGTGTCTCTCTCTCTCTCTCTCTCTCTACCCCCTCTCTCACTCCCCCCTTTTTACTGTCTCTCTTTCTCTTTCAATCCTGATCCTGACTTTTCTCGGAATCCTTCTTGGTTGAATAGTACCCTGAAATGTTTCAGTCTCACTGTTACAAGGAACAAGTCACATTTCTGTGGTATTTTCGATATCTTAATGATTCAATTTGGAGCTTGGATTGTGTCAGGTAAATGTGGTTTCTCATTCAGACATTTCTGCATTGTGGAACTGTCAGTTATCTGTGCAGGGACAGGATATCGGGGTGTCTGAATGGAGTTGAAGATTTTGGTTGCTTGAATAGGGTGTGAATTAGATTGTGGATTGTGTCCCTGAAGGTATTTAAGCCGATGACCTGAGAGAATGAAGTGGTTTACCAATGTCTGAATAACATCAAAGTCTTCAGACACATGAAAGAACAAGATTGGAGACAATACACAAAAGCTGAGACAGTCAGGTCACAACAGGAGGAAGGTGAATGTCTTTTACAGTTTGTAATCTGAAAGCCTGAGGTAATGACTGAAAAAGTCGGAGTTCAAATCCCACATTGGGCTCTTGTCAATTTGAATTTCTCTGAAAATAAAAAATAACTCTGGAATAATAAATCCTCCAGGATGAAATGATTCAATCTCACTGCTCTGATACTGATTTACCTTCAAGTAGCGTTTTCCAGTCCACCTTTTCTAAATCGCCTTCCACCGGCCCAGCTTCATTCCCTAAAACTAAGTGTCAAACTGACCATTCTCTTGTTGACCTTGCTACGTACTGGCCTAAAAAACTTCCCCTGAATGTATATTTAGAATTCTGTATCCTTGATACCTTTTACACTAGTCTCAGTTATCAATGCACTAGTTAGGTCTGCACTAGACCCTGTCTCTGTTTATATTACACATGGACCTGTCTCTGCTATAAAAATGGTTTAAAAAGTGGAGAGCAAACCCTCCAATTTATACACTGGATCTGAAGAAATAGGAGCAGGAGTAGGCCATTCAGCCTCTTGAGCCTGTTCTGTCAGTCAATATGATCATGATTGATCTGATAGTGACTTTAACTCCATTTTCCTGCCTGCCCCCCATAACCCTTGACTCCCTTGTAAATTCATTGACCCAACCTCCACTGCTCTCTGGGGAAGAGAATTCCAAAGCCTAACCAACCTCTGGGAGAAAGAAGTCTTCCTTAGCTCAGTCTTAAATGGCAGACCCTTTATTTTTAAACGGTGCCCCCTAGTTCAAGACTCCTCCACAAGGGAAACATCCTCCCAACATCCGCCCTGTCAAGTCCCCTCAGAATCTTGTATGTTTCAATAAGATCACCTCTCATTCTTCTAAACTCCAATGAGTATAGGCCCAACCTGTTCAACTATTCCTCATAAGACAACCCCTTCATCCCAGGAATCAGCCGAGTGAACCTTCTCTGAACTGATTCCAATGCATCCAGGCCTGACCATTTATTCACTTTCAAAGATGCTAAACACCTTAATATTTCCCTCTCACCCTGTTTATCCCATCCAATATTTCACACTCCTCCTCTTTAACTACAATGTCTGCATAGTTCCCCCTCTTTTATAAAGACGGACACAGAGAATTCATTAAGAACCATACCCACATCTCCCACCTCCATACACACATTCCCTTTTTGGTCCCGAATACTCTATCCTTAGTTATCCTCTTGCTCTTCATGTATTTATAAAACATCTTTGTGCTTTCCTTGATTTTACTTGGTAATATTATTTTCTGACTATCTTTTTGCTTTCCTAATTTTCTTTTTAATTTCACCCCTGCACTTTCTTCACTCCTCTCGGCTTTCTGTGTTATTGAGCTCTCGGTATCTGACGTAAGCTTCCCTTTTGTGCCTTATTCTACCTGGTTTGATTCTTGCTATCTAGATTTGGGAGTCTCACCCTGTTTGTCTTTGTGGGAAAATATTTGTTCTCAACCCTCTCAGGGAGTCGAGGGTTCTGCAGAGCAGGCCTGAAAGAGGAGTTGAGTGTTGGGACAGATCAGTCATGATCTTATTGAATGGCAGGGCAGGCTCGAGGGGCTGAATGGCCGACTCCTGCTCCTACTTCTTGTGTTCTTGTGTCCAGTTCAATATCTCCTTTAGTGACTTGGTGCCAAATTGTTATTATGTTTTATTCATTTGTTGGATGTGTGCATTACTGGCTTTGCCAGCATTTTATTGCCCATCACCAATTGCCGTTGAACCTTCTTGAACCGCTGCAGTCCATGTGGGGTAGGTACACCCACAGTGCTGTTAGGAAGTGAGATCCAGGATTTTGACCTAGTGACAGTGAAGGAATGGTGATATAGTTCCAAGTCAGGATGGTGTGAGACTGGAAGGGAAACTTGCAGGTGGTGGTGTTCCCATATGTGTTTCCTGTTTGTTTGCTCTCTCTCCCCCTCATTATTTCTAGACCTCCCTGTCCTCCTGTCCCTCTCTGTCATGGGAACTTGAGAACAGAAGGAAGTGGGTGCAGGAACAGAGAGACCTGGGGATGTCTGTGCACAAATTGATGGTGGCAGAGCTAGTTGAGAAAGTGGTTAAAAGGCGTATGGGATCCTAGGCTTTGTAAATAGAGGCTTAGAGTATAAAAGCAAGGAGGTTATGATGAAGCTTTATAAAACACTGCTTCATCCTCATCTAGTATTGTGTCCAATTCTGGACACCGTGCTTTAGGTAGGATGTGGAGGCATAAGAGAGGATGCAGAAAAGATTCACGAGCAAGGTTCCAGGATGAGGGACTTCAGTTGCGTGGATAGATTGGAGAAGCTGGGGTTGTTCTCTGTGTCTTTCTTCCTCTCTCTATCTCTCCCTCCTGCTATCTCTGACACTGGGAGAGAGACAGAGGGAGAGAGGGTTAGTTATGAAGCGCGTAGAAAAAGACCAACAGATTCAGCAACCATTTCAGTTGGAGAAAAGCCAATAACAATCACAAGCTGATGGAGGGACGGGAAATCTTTTACGAAGGGACAGAGTATCTGATCACACCCGGGATGGTGTAATGGATGCCGACAAAGCCCCATTTCAGCCTGCAATATGAAAAGGAGGGAGAGAGAGCTGAGAGGGAATGAGTTAATTTTGACTGAGTTAATGAGGGGGCAATGGCGTCCTGCGCCTCCCACAATGCCCCGCGAGTGGGAACGGCCCCTATCTGCGCCACAGGCCGCGCTGCACTCTGGGAGGATGCTCCGCACATGCGCATCTCCACAGGAGCGTTAACCGCCGCTTTTTCATATTGTCCCCCGGCTCAGACGTTCAACTTTCCTCCATTGAGATCGACAGCTGAAGCCGCTTCTCCTTTTCCTTTCAGCTGCTGTTTGCGGAAATAAGCGGCCGGCGGGTGACGTCGCGCAAACATGGCGGCTGATGACCCCCCCCCTCCCGCCAGGCGTCAGTGAGGTCTCATTGGCTGCCTCGCCCCACGTGTCTGGAGGTCAAGGGGTCAGAAGCTGCCTCTTGCCTCCGCGCAGCCGCGGTTTGGGCGACTTGTAACCCCGCCCCTGGGGTGGGGGAGGGGGAGTCAGCTCCAGACTCTTAAAGGGACCCTGCACCACTAGAACTGTCCCAAACTCTTGAAGGGACCCAACATGGACAGAAAGAGCAAGAGAGTTGGAGAGCAAGTAAAAGAGAGGGAAATAGAAAAGAGAGAGTGATGGGGAGAGAGAGACAGGAAGAACTGAGCTTGAAAGAATCATAGAGAGATGGAGAGACCGAGAGAAAATAGGTGAGAGGGAGAGAGCGAGAGAGCAAGAGATGGTGAGAAATGGAGGGAGAATCTCCTCAATTGGACAGAGATGGAGAGAGAGTGATGGAGAGACTGAGAGAAAATAGGTGAGAGGGAGAGAGTGAGAGAGCAAGACAAATGGAGGGAGAATCTCCTCAATTGGACAGAGATGGAGAGAGAGTGATAGAGAGATGGAGAGACTGAGAGAAAATAGGTGAGAGGGAGAGAGCAAGAGATGGTGAGAAATGGAGGGAGAATCTCCTCAATTGGACAGAGATGGAGACAGAGTGATAGAGAGATGGAGAGACTGAGAGAAAATAGGTGAGAGGGAGAGAGTGAGAGAGCAAGAGATGGTGAGAAATGGAGGGAGAATCTCCTCAATTGGACTGAGATGGAGACAGAGTGATAGAGAGATGGAGAGACTGAGAGAAAATAGGTGAGAGGGAGAGAGTGAGAGAGCAAGAGATGGTGAGAAATGGAGGGAGAATCTCCTCAATTGGACAGAGATGGAGACAGAGTGATAGAGAGATGTGAAGAGAGATCCAAGAGAAAGGAAGGTGGAGAGTGAGGGAGAGGTAGAGTTTGAGAGTGAGGAAACCGATAAATGGAAAGATAAAGGTGAGGAGAGAGTAACAGAGCAGAAGAGAGAGAGAGAGAGATGGCGAGAGAGAGTGGGAAGGAAAATGAAAAATTAGAGGAAAAGAGCAGACACAGGGTGTACAGAAAGTGTGAAAAATGAATGAGAGATAGAGTGTCCGTCAGAGAGAGAGGGAAAGTCCGGGATATTTTTGGGTAGAGAGAGAGGCAGATAGTGTGTGTGTGTGTGTGAGAGAGAGAGAGAGAGACATCAGCACACGTTCACAGTAAAGAAAGTCTCGCCATGTCAAACAGTCATTTAATTGGGTGCACAACCAGACAAAAGTAACTTTATCCTCGGGAGAATGAGTGGAGTCAGACATATAAAAACAGATTGCAGGTTAATGCCCAGATAAGCTTGATTAAAGATTAAAAGTTGCAGAGAGAAATCACCCAGTAATCCTCGTTGCAACCCATTGGACTCAATACAATGGTCCAAAAATATTATCACTGCCAATCAAACAATTTCATCAGCTCAACAGCAAACAGTGAAATGATCCACAAACTGCAGTGTTCAATGATTCAAGGAAGATTACAGAGCATGAGAGAGAACATAAAGACAGACAGAGAGTATTTGTTTAGCTTCCCTGCCATTGTCCTATGATGAGAGGCTGAGTAAATAGGACCTGTATTCTCTGCAGTTTAGAAGAATGAGAGGTGATCTCATTGAAACATATCAGATTCTAAAGGGACTGGATAGGGTGGACACTGAGAGATCATTTCCACTGGTCGGGAAATGAAAGTCTCCCTTATCCCTTCCTAACCAGCTTATCCACCTGTCCTGTCAGCCTCAGGAATCAGTGAACATTCACTCCAAGGTCCCGCTGTTCACAGACACAGAGATAATGTTGGAGACAGTCATGTTGTTAGGTTAGATCAAAAGTGCAAATGACAAATGTTATCATAGTTTGATGTAATCCTGTGTACACAGAGGTACAAGAAATAGGTGTAGAGTGTGAAACACCAGGAGAGAGGGAGGAATATAGATGGAGAGAGGGTAACAGTGAGAAAGGGAGAGATATGCATGGAGAGAGAAGTGGAGAGCTACTCTTACTGGTAATCTCTCTCCATCTCCGTCTTCCCCTCTCTCTTACTCACTCAATCAATCACTAGTTCCCCTCTCTGCTACTCTCTCCTTGTTTATTTCTCTCTCTGTACCCTCTTAATTTCAATCTCTCACTGTGTCATACCTTCCAGGATGCTGCACACAGCTTTGCGCGAATGCTGACCGACACTCTCCATCCCAATCTCGTCCTCTTTCTCTCTGGTAATCTCTCCCCATTGCTATCCTTCCCTCTCCCTGTTCTTCCCTCTCTATATCTATCCCTGTCTTTCTCACTGTTACTCTCTCCATCTGGATGGAGGAGGAGAAAGCGAGGCATATATAGAGGCAGCTTTACTCGGTATCTAACCCCACACTGTACCTTCCCTGGGAGTGTTTTCTAGAAGAGTGAAGACAGAGATTTACTCAATAGCTAACTAATAGCTTGGCAGCATTTGATGGGACAGTGTAGACGGAGCTTTACTCTGTATCCCTGGAATTTAGAAGGGTAAGGGGTGATCTGATCAAAGTTTAAAGTGGTGGATGGGGTACCAATCAGGTGGACTGCTTTGTCCTGGATGGTGTCGAGCCTCTGGAGTGTTGTAGATGTTACACTCATCCAGGCAAGTGGAGAGATACCATCACACACCTGACTTGTGTCTTGTAGGTGGTTGAAAGGCTTTGGGGAGTCAGGGGGTGAGTCACTTGTAGCCACAGTACTGATGTGATTACTTCAGCTCAGTTCCTGGTCAATGTCTCCCTAGGATGTTGATGCTGGGGGATTCAGCGATGGGATAATGCTTTGAATGCCATGGGGAGGTGGTTGGATTCTCTCTTGTTACAGATGGTCATTGCCTGTCTGTGTGTGTTTTTCTGTGCTCTGGGACCAATTTCCTCAATGGGAGGTCATAATGCTGCCTCATAACTGACTAGTTCACGAAAGGAATGCTGATGGAATGAACGGGACAGGGACAGAGTGGATACAACATTGGCTAAGGGACAGGACACAGAGAGTAGTGGTGAATGGTTGCTTCAGACTGGAGGGTGGTCTCTTTGACTGACATAATCTTATACACTTCTATTCAATCTCCCCTCTATCTACTTTGTTCTCAGGAGATCAAACCCAGCTTTTCCAACCTAACCTTGTAGCTAAAATCCCCCATCTCTGAAACCATTCTGGTAAATCTCTGCACCCTCTCAAGGAACCTCACATCCTTCCTAAAGTCTGGTGACCAGAACTGGACACAGTTCTCCAGTCGGGGCCAAAATAGAGCTTTCTCAATGTTCAGCATAACCTCCCTGCTTTTGTACTGACTGTATACAGTGTACATTGTGGTACAGTGGTATTCCCCAGGGGTTTGGATTAGGATCACTGATCTTTTTGATATATATTAATGACTTGGACTTGGGTTTACAGGGCATAACTTCAACATTACACCATCTGCAATGTAATAAACAGAGAAGGGAATAGTAGTAGTAAATCTCTGTCTTCTCTGTTCTATAAAACACTGTCAGGGCAGGTACAGTGTGGGGTTCAGGAGGATAGAGGCAGTCTGGTGAAATGGTCAGACACATGGCAGCTTAACTTCAATGCTGAGAAATGTAAAATGATGCATTTAGGAAGGAAGGCTGAGGAGAAGCGATATAAACTAAATAGCACAATGTTAAGATGGGTGCTGGTTCAGAGAGATCTGGAATCTGGAGAGATCTGCGTCAGTTTTTATATCTGAAAGATTCAATTTGGGGCTTCGAGTCTTGTCAGTTGAATTGAGCTTCATCCTGAAAAGTGTCAGCAAACGTGTTGGGAAATGTGTCAAAAGCTGTTTCCATTCAGACATTCCTGCATTGTGGAAGTGTGAGCTGTCTTTGCAGAGACAGGAAATAGAGTTGTTTGAATGGACCTGCAGGTTTTAGTTGACGCAATAAGGTGAGAATTTGAATTGTGTCCCTTCCAGATACACAGAATTTAAGGGATTGACAGAACACCACATGAAGTAGTTTACCAATGTCTGACAAACTTCAAAGACTTCAAACACATGGAAGAAGAGGAGAAGGGAACAATATACAAAACCTGAGACAGTCAGACAACAGCAGCAGGAAAATGAATCTCTTTTTATGGGTTTTAATTTGAAGGCCTGAGCTGATGATTGAAAAAGTAGGAGTTCAAATCCCACACAGGGCTGTTGTGAATTTGAATTTTGTTTTTTCTAAAAATAATCATAAATCTGGAATTAAAAAACCTCGAGGTTGGAATGATTCACTCCTGTCTACTAGTGCAAAGCCCGTGTGTGTCTCAGTTTTGCTGTATTTATTAACGATTTAAGATGATGTGGTAGAATGCAACATACCCAAGTTTACCAATGACACAAAAATAGGCAGCATTGTAAGCAGTGTAGCTGGAAGCATCAAATTACAAAGAGATATTAATATCTTAAATAAATGGGCAAAACTGTGGTAGTTAGATTTCAATGTCAGTAAAAAAGACCAGAACAGAGTACTTTATAAATGGTGAAAAGATAGAAACACTGGAGGTTCAAAGAGACTTTGGGGGGTCCATGTCCATTTGAGTGCAGTGTAGATTTACCAGAATGATAACTGGACTCCAAGGGTTAAATTACGAGGTGATATTACACAAACTAGGGATTTATTGCCTGGAATTTAGGAGGATCAAGGTGATTTGATCAAATCTGTAGAGATATTAAGGGGAACTGATGGGGTAGTTTGGGAGAAACTATTTCAGCAGCTTGGTAACATAGGAACAGGAGTAGACCATTCAGCCCATCGAGCCTGTTCCGCCATTCAATACGATCATGGCTGATCATCCACTTCAATGCCTTTTTCCCAGACTGAGCTTCCACAGCCCACTGGAGCAGAGAATTCCAAAGATTCACAACCCTCTGAGCAAAGACATTTCTCCCCATCTCTGACCTCAGTGGCTTCCCCCTGATTTTGAAATTGTGTCCCCTGGTTCTCGACTCCCGAACCAAAGGAGACATCTTACCTGCATCTAACCTGTCTATCCCTTTAAGTATTTAGTATGTTTCAATAAGATCACCTCTCATTCTTCTAAAGTCCAATGAGTATAGGCCCAACCTGTTCAACCATTCCTCATAAGACAACCCCTTCAGCCCAGGAATCAGCCGAGTGAACCTTCTCTGAACTGGTTCCAATGCATCCAGGCCTGACCATTTATCCACTTTCAAAGTTGCCAAACACCTTAATATTTCCCTCTCACTCTGTTTATCCCATCCAATATTTCACACTCCTCCTCTTTAACTACAATATCTGCATCGTTCCCCCTCTTTTATAAAGAGGGAGACAAAGGACTGGGCAGACACTGGGGATTGTTACTGAGGTTCTGTTGGTCATTTTTACTGACATCAGCGTGGATTGTAAAATCTGTCTGTGTGTGTCTGTGTGTGTGTGTCTGTGTGTGTGTGTCTGTGTGTGTGTGTCTCTGTGTGTGTGTGTGTGTGTGTGTGTGTGTGTGTGTCTGTGTGTGTGTGTGTGTGTCTGTCCCTTTATGTATGTGTCTGTGTGTGTCTGGATGTGTGTGTGAGAGAGAGGGAATATCAGGGTCACCTCGCTCCATCTCTATCTCTCCTTCTCTCTCTGTTTCTCCTCTCTCTATCTCTCCCTCTGTCAATCCGCCTCTCTCATAGAAACATAGAAAATAGGAGCAGGAGCAGGCCATTCGGCCCTTTGGGCCTGCTCCGTCATTCAATAAAGATCATGACCGATGGTCTAATTCAGTACCCTGTTCCCACTTTCTCCCCATACCCCTTGATCCCTTTGACATTTAGAAATATATCTCTCTCCTCCATGAATATATTTAATGACTTGGCCTCCACTGCCTTCTGCGGTAGAGAATTCCACAGGTTCACCACCCTCTACCCCATCCATCTCTCCCCCTCTATCTCCGTCTCCACCCTCTATCTCCCTCTCCCCCTCTATCTCCCAATCCCCCTCTATCTCCCGCTCTCTCTCCCTCTCCGCTCTCTCTCCCTCTCCCCCCTCTATCTCCGTCTCCCCCTCTATCTCCGTCTACCCCTCTATCTCCGTCTCCCCCTCTATCTCCGTCTCCCCCTCTATCTCCCTCTGCCCCTCTATCTCCCTCTCCCCCGCTCACACATCCCCTCGATCTCACTCTTCCCCTCGATCTCACTCTTCCCCTCTCTCACTCTTCCCCTCTCTCACTCTTCCCCTCTCTCACTCTTACCCTCTCTCACTCTCCCCCTCTATCTCACACACCCCCTCTATCTCACACACCCCCTCTATCTCCCTCTTCCCCTCTATCTCCCTCTTCCCCTCTATCTCACACACCCCCTCTATCTCACACACCCCCTCTATCTCACACACCCCCTCTATCTCACACACCCCCTCTATCTCACACACCCCCTCTATCTCACTCTCCCCCTCGATCTCACTCTCCCCCTCTATCTCACTCTCCCCCTCTATCTCATTCTCCCCCCTCTATCTCATTCTCCCCCCTCTATCTCACTCTCTCCCCTCTATCTCACTCTCCCCCCTCTATCTGTCTCACCCCTCTATCTCCCTCTCCCCCTCACACTCCCTCTCTCTCCCTCTCTCTCTCTCTCCCTCTCTCTCTCTCTCCCCCCCTCTCTCTCTCTCCCCCCCTCTCTCTCTCTCCACGTCTATCTCTCTATACCCCCTCTATCTCTCTTTACCCCCTCTATCTCTCTTTACCCCCTCTATCCCTCTTTACCCCCTCTATCTCTCTCTCCCCCCTCTATCTCTCTCTCCCCATCTCTCGCTCTCGTTGTCTTTCGCTATCATTGTCTCTGTCTCTCTCTCTCTCACTGCCGCTCCCTCTCTCTCTGTTTCTCTCTCTGTGTCTCTATCTCTCTCTTTCTCTCTTTCAGTCTGTCTGTCTCTCTCTCTGTTACTCTCTCTCTCTCTGTGCCTCTGTCCATGACTCTACTGTGTCTCTCTCACACCATCTCTGCCTTTCCCTCACTCTGTATCTCTGTCTCTCTCACTGTCCCTCCATCTGTCTTTCCCTCTCTGTCACTCCCTCTCTCCTTCTCTCTGTCTCTCCCTCTCTCTCCTTCTCTCTCTCTGTCCCTCCATCTGTCATTCCCTCCCTGTCACCGTCTCTCTCTAATTCTATCTCTCTCTCTCTCCCTCTCTTTCTCTGCCTCTGTCCATAACTCTGTCTGTGTCTCTATGACACCATCTCTCCCTTCCTCCCTCACTCCCAGGATAGCAATGGTTTCAAACATTTTTCCTTCTTTCTTTAACCCTCCCTCTCTGTCCCACTCTCTCCTTCTTTCTCTGTCTCCCTCTGTCCCTCCATCTGTCTTTCCCTCTCTGTCACTCCCTCTCTCTCCTTCTATCTCTGAATCTCCATCTGTCTTTCCCTCTCTCTCCTATCTCTCTCTGTCTTTCCATCTGTCTTTCCCTCCCTGTCACTCGCTCTCTCTCCGTCCATCTCTGTCTCTCCATCTCTCTTTCGATCTATGTCGCTCCCACTCTTTCCTTCTCTCTCTTTCTCTCTCTCTCTCTCCATCTCTCCATCAGTCTCCCCCGGATCACTCCCTCTCTCTCCTTCTATCTCTGCCACTCTCTCTCTATCCCTCCATCTGTCCTTCCCTCCCTGTCACTCCATCTCTCTCCTTCTCTCTCTGTCTCTCACTCTGTCCCTCCATCTGTCTTTCCCTCCCTGTCACTCCCTCTCTCTCCTTCTATCTCTCTCTCTCGTTCTATCCCTCCATCTATCCTTCCCTCCCTGTCACTCCATCTCTCTCCTTCTCTCTTTGTCTCTATCTCTGTCTCTCCATCTGTCTTTCCCTCCTTGTCGCTCCCTCTCTCTCCTTCTCTCTCTGTCTCTCTCTCTCTGTCTCTTCATCTGCCTTCCCCACCCCCTGACACTCCCTCTCTCTCCTTCTATCTCTGTCTCTGCCTCTCCCTCTGTCTCGCTCTCTCTGTCTCTCCAAAGGCCTTTCCCTTTCTGTCTCTCCCTCTCTCTCCTTCTCTCCCTGTCTCTGCCTCCCTCTCTGTCTCTCCCTCTCTGTCCTTCTATCTCTGTCTCTGTCGCTCTATCCCTCCATCTATCCGACCCTCCCTGTCACTCCATCTCTCTCCTTCTCTCTCTGTCCCTCACTCTGTCCCTCCATCTGTCCTTCCCTCTCTCTCCTTCTATCTCTGTCTCTCTCTCTCTGTCTCTCTGTCTGTCCCTCCATCTGTCCTGCCCTCCCTGTCCTTCTATCTCTGTCTCTCTCTCTCTGTCTCTCTCTCTGTTCCTCCATTTGTCTTTCCCTCTCTGTCTCTGTCCTTCTATCTGCTTCACTCTGTCTCTCTCTCTGTCCCTCCATCAGTCTTTCCCTGTCTGTTTCTCCATTTCTCTCCTTCTATCTCTGTCTCTCTGTCTGTCCCTCCATCTGTCCTGCCCTCCCTGTCCTTCTAGCTCTGTCTCTCTCTCTGTCTCTCTCTCTCTGTCTCTCTCTCTCTGTCCCTCCATTTGTCTTTCCCTCTCTGTCTCTGTTCTTTTATCTCTGTCTCTGCTTCTCTCTGTCTCTCTCTCTGTCCCTCCATCAGTCTTTCCCTCTCTGTTTCTCCATTTCTCTCCTTCTATCTCTGTCTCTCTCTCTGTCCCTCCATCTGTCTTTGCCTCTCTGTCACTCCCTTTCTCCTTCTCTCTGTCTCTCCCTCTCTCTCTGTCTCTCTCTCTGTCCCTCCATCTGTCTTTCCCTCTATCTCTCCCTCTCTGTCCTTCTCTCTCTGTTTCTCTCTCTGTCTCTCTGTCACACCCTCTCTCTCCATCTATCTCTGTCCCTCTCTCGATCCCTCCATCTGTCTTTCCCTCCCTGACACTCCCTCTCTCTCCTCTCTCTGTCTCTCTCTCTGTCCATCCATCTGTCTTTCCCTCTCTGTCTCTCCCTCTCTCTCCTTCTGTCTCTGTGTCTCTCTCTGTCCCTCCATCTGTCTTTCCCTCCCTGTCTCTCCCTCTCTCTTCTACTCTCTCTGTCTCTGCCTCTCTCTCTGTCTCTCTCCCTGTCCCTCCATCTGTCTTTCCCTCCCTGTCTCTCCCTCTCTCTTCTACTCTCTCTGTCTCTGCCTCTCTCTCTGTCTCTCTCCCTGTCCCTCCATCTGTCTTTCCCTCTCTGTCACTCCCTCCCTCTCCTTCCACCTCTGCCTCTCTCTCTCTGTCTCTCCATCTGTCTTTCCCTCTCTGTCACTCCCTCTCTCTCCTTCCATCTCTGTCTCTCTCTCTGTTCCTCCATCAGTCTTTCCCTCCCTGTCACTCCCTCTCTCTCCGTCCACCTCTGCCTCTCTCTCTCTGTCTCTCCATCTGTCATTCCCTCTGTCACTCCCTCTCTGTTCTTCTCTCTCTGTTTCTCTCTCTATCCCTCCATCTGTCCTTCCCTCCGTCACTCCATCTCTCTCCTTCTCTCTCTGTCTCTCACTCTGTCCCTCGATCTGTCTTTCCCTTCCTGTCTCTCCCTCTCTCTCCTTCTTTCTCTGTCTCTCTCTCTCTGTCTTTCCATCTGTCTTTCCCTCTTTGTCACTCCCTCTCTCGCCGTCCATCTCTGCTTCTCTCTCTCTCTGTCTCTCCAACTGCCTTTGCCTCTGTTTCTCTCCCACTCCCTCCTTCTCTATCTGTCTCTCCCTCTCTCTTTGTCTCTCTGTCACTCCCTCTCTCTCCTTCTGTTGCTGTCTATCTCTCTATCCCTCTATCCCTCCATCTGTCCTTCCCTCCCTGTCTCTCCATCTCTCTCCTTCAATCTCTGTCTCTCTCTCTTTCCCTCCATCTGTCTTTCCCTCTCTGTCACTCCCTCTCTCTCCTTCTATCTCTGTCTCTCTGTCTCTCCATCTGTCTTTCCCTCCCTGACACTCCCTCTCTGTCCTTCTATCTCTGTCTCTCTCTCTATCCCTCTATCCCTCCATCTGTCCTTCCCTCCCTGTCTCTCCATCTCTCTCCTTCAATCTCTGTCTCTCTCTCTTTCCCTCCATCTGTCTTTCCCTCTCTGTCACTCCCTCTCTCTCCTTCTATCTCTGTCTCTCTGTCTCTCCATCTGTCTTTCCCTCCCTGACACTCCCTCTCTGTCCTTCTCTCTCTGTCTCTCTCTCTATCCCTCCATCTGTCTTTCCCTCTCTGTCGCTCCCTCTCTCTCCTTCCATCTCTGCTTCTCTCTCTCTCTGTCTCTCCAACTGCCTTTGCCTCTGTTTCTCTCCCACTCTCTCCTTCTCTCTCCGTCTCTGCCTCTCTCTCTGTCTCTGTCACACCCTCTCTCTCCATCTATCTCTGTCTCTCTCTCTATCCCTCTATCTCTCCATCTCTCTTTCCCATTCTGACACTCCCTCTCTGTCCTTCTATCTCTATCTCTTTCTCTATCCCTCCAAATCTCCATCTGTCCTTCCCTCCCTGTCACTCCATCTGTCTCCTTCTCTCTGTCTCTCACTCTGTATCTCCATCTGTCTTTCCCTCTCTGTCACTCCCTCTCTGTCTTTCTCTCTCTGTTTCTCTCTCGATCCCTCCATCTGTCCTTCCCTCCGTCATTCCATCTCTCTCCTTCTCTCTCTGTCTCTCTCTCTGTCCCTCCAACTGCCTTTCCCTCTCTGTCACTCCCTCTCTGTCTTTCTCTCTCTGTTTCTCTCTCTATCCCTCCATCTGTCCTTCCCTCCGTCACTCCATCTCTCTCCTTCTCTCTCTGTCTCTCACTCTGTCCCTCGATCTGTCATTCCCTCCCTGTCACTCCCTCTCTCTCGTTCTCTCTCTGTCTCTCACTCTGTCCCTCCATCTGTCTTTTCCTCCCAGACACTCCCTCTCTCTCCTTCTCTCTCTGTCTCTCTCTCTCTGTCTTTCCATCTGTCCTTCCCTCCCTGTCACTCCCTCTCTCTCCTTCTCTCTCTGTCTATCTCTCTGTCTCTCCAACTGTCTTTCCCTCTGTGTCTCTCCCACTCTCTCCTTTTCTCTCTGTCTCTGCCTCTCTCTGTCTCTATCCCTCCATCTGTCCTTCCCTCCCTGTCACACCATCTCTCTCCTTATCTCTCTATCCCTCCATCTGTCTTTCCCTCTCTGCCTCTCCCTCTCTCTCCTTCTATCCCTGTATCTCTCTCTCTCTATCCCACCATCTGTCTTTCCCTCTCTGTCTTGCCCCCTCTCTCCATCTATCCCTGTATCTCTCTCTCTCTGTCCCTCCATCTGTCTTGCCCTCCCTCTCTCTCCTTCCATCTCTGTCTCTCTCTATGTTCCTCCATCTGTCTTTCCCTCTCTGTCTCTCCCTCTCTCTCCTTCTTTCTCTGTCTCTTTCTCTCTATCGCTCCATCTGTCCTAACCTCCCTGTCACTCCATCTGTCTCCTTCTCTCTCTGTCTCTCACTGTGTCCCTCCAACTGTCTTTCCCTTCCTGACACTCCCTCTCCCTACTTCTATCTCTGTCTCTGCCACTCTCTCTGTCTCTCTCTCTTGTCCCTCCATCTGTCTTTCCCTCTCTGTCTCTCCATCTCTCTCCTTCTCTCTCTCTCTCTGCCTCGTTCTCTGTCTCTCTCTCTCTGTCTCTCCATCTGTCTTTCCCTCTCTGTCACTCCCTCTCTCTCCTTCTATCTCTGTCTCTCTCTCTGTTCCTCCATCTGTCTTTCCCTCTCTGTCACTCCCTCTCTCCTTCTCTCTCTCTCTTCGTCTCTCTCCTTCTCTCTCTGTCTCTGCCTCTCTCACTGTCTCTCTCTCTGTCCCTCCATCTGTCTTTCCCTCTCTGTCTCTCCCTCTCTCTCCTTCTATCTCTGTCACTCTCTCTCTGTCTCTCCATCTGCCTTTCCCTCTCTGTCTCTCCCTCTCTCTCCTTCTATCTCTGTCTCTCTCTCTGTTCCTCCATCTGTCTTTCCCTCTCTGTCACTCCCTCTCTCCTTCTCTCTCTCTCTCTGTCTCTCTCCTTCTCTTTCTGTCTCTGCCTCTCTCTCTGCCTCTCTCTCTCTGTCCCACCATCTGTCTTTCCCACCCTGACACTCCTTCTCGCTCCTTCTATCTCTGCCTCTCTCTCTGTCTCTCTCTCTCTCCGTCTCTCCATTTGTCTTTCCCTCCCTGTCACTCCCTCTCTCCCCTTCTATCTCTGCCTCTCTCTCTGTCTCTCTCTCTCTCTGTCTCTCTCTCTGTCCCTCCGTCTGTCTTTCCCTCTCTGTCTCTCACTCTCTCTCCTTCTCTCTCTGTCTCTCTCTCTCTGTCTTTCCATCTGTCGTTCCCTCTCTGTCTCTCCCTCTCTCCCCTTCTCTCTTTGTCTCTCTCTCTCTGTCGTTTCGTCTATCTTCCCCACCCCCTGTCACTCCCTATCTCTCCTTCTATCTCTGTCTCTTTCTCTCTATCGCTCCATCTGTCCTACCCTCCCTGTCACTCCATCTCTCTCCTTCTCTTTCTGTCTCTGCCTCTCTCTCTGCCTCTCTCGCTCTGTCCCTCCATCTGTCTTTCCCACCCTGACACTCCCTCTCTCTCCTTCTATCTCTGCCTCTCTCTCTGTCTCTCTCTCTCTCCGTCTCTCCATTTTTCTTCTATCCCTGTCACACCCTCTCTCTCCGTCCACCTCTGCCTCTCTCTCTCTGTCTCTCCATCTGTCATTCCCTCTGTCACTCCCTCTCTGTTCTTCTCTCTCTGTTTCTCTCTCTATCCCTCCATCTGTCCTTCCCTCCGTCACTCCATCTCTCTCCTTCTCTCTCTGTCTCTCACTCTGTTCCTCGATGTGTCTTTCCCTTCCTGTCACTCCCTCTCTCTCCTTCTTTCTCTGTCTCTCTCTCTCTCTCTGTCTTTCCATCTGTCTTTCCCTCCTTGTCACTCCCTCTCTCTCCTTCCATCTCTGCTTCTCTCTCTCTCTGTCTCTCCAACTGCCTTTGCCTCTGTTTCTCTCCCACTCCCTCCTTCTCTCTCTGTCTCTCCATCTGTCTTTCCCTCCCTGACACTCTCTCTCTCTCCTTCTATCTCTGTCTCTCTCTATGTCTCTCCATCTGCCTTTCCCTCTCTGTCTCTCCCTCTCTCTCCTTCTATCTCCGTCTCTCTCTCTCTGTCTTTCCATCTGTCTTTCCCTCCCTGTCCCTCCCTCTCTCTCCTCCATCTCTGTCTCTCTCTCTGTTCCTCCATCTGTCTTTCCCTCTCTGTCTCTCCCTCTCTCTCCATCTTTCTCTGTCTCTCCCTCTCTCTGTCTTTCCATCTTTCTTTCCCTCCTTGTCACTCCCTCTCTCTCCTTCCGTCTCTGCTTCTCTCTCTCTCTGTCTCTCCAGCTGCCTTTGCCTCTGTTTCTCTCCCACTCTCTCCTTCTCTCTCCGTCTCTCTCTCTGTTCCTCCATTTGTCTTTCCCTCTCTGTCTCTGAGGACAAATTTGGAGAGAGAGAGAGGTTGTTGAGGTGGATGAAAAGGATAATGTAAGATATATTAATTTGATGTAATCCTTCACTGCTGTGGACATAAACATATAAGAGATAGATATGGAGATAAAAAAACATCGGGAGAGGGGGAAATGCAGATGAAGTTGGGGACCAGGCAGATACGTTTGATGATCCAGAAGGAACAGCCTCCATGTTAAACAACCAGCAAGCTATTCCACTGTGGGAGCCCTCGCACCCTCATGATATTGGTTGTGCAAATTTCTTGCTGGTTTATTGGTTAATTTTTAAATCTGTGATTGATAGATTCTTGTTAACCAAAGGTATTAAGAGATAAGGGGCAAAGGCAGGATATATGGTGTAAGTTACATCACAGATCAGCCAAGATCTCATTTGATGCCGGAACAGGGCTGTGTGGTTGAATTGCATCTTCCTCTTCCAATATCCCCTGTGAAGTATCCTTCTATCTCTTTTAGTCACCCTGTCAGTCCATGTCTCTCTGTTTCTCTTTTTCTGTCTCTCTCTCTCTCTCTGTCTCTATCAGACAGTGTAGAGTGAGATTCACTCTGTATCCACCCCATGATGTTCCTGCCCTGGGAGTGTGTGATGGGACAGTGTA
The DNA here is from genome assembly GCF_036365525.1 of Heterodontus francisci. Lineage (NCBI taxonomy): Eukaryota > Metazoa > Chordata > Chondrichthyes > Heterodontiformes > Heterodontidae > Heterodontus > Heterodontus francisci. Next base: position 341,160 of record NW_027141108.1, read on the forward strand.
GAGGGAAATTTACTCTGTGTCAAACCCAACATTGTGCTTAGCTTGGGAATATTTAATGGGACAGTGTAGCTGGAGATTTACTCTGTATCCCTGGAATTTTGAAGGCTCAGGTGTGATTTGATGATTGTTTTCAAGATAATAAGGGAAACTGATAGGGTAGACAGAGAGTAACAATTCCCACTGGCTGCAGAGTCTCGAACATGGGGGCATAGTCTAAAAATATAAACCTCGTCTAAAAACCTTTCAGGAGTGAAATGAAGAAACACTTCAACACACCAGGTGTGGTATCAGTTTGAAACTCTCTTCCACAATCAGCAATTGATGCTGAGACACTTGTTAATTGTTAAATCTGAGTTTGAGAGATTTTTGTTAACCAAAGGTATTAAGGGACAAAGATAGGTACATGGAGTTAGATCACACATCAGCCATGAGCTCATTGAATGACAGAAGAGGGTTGAGGGGCCAAATGGCCTCCTCCTCTTCCTCTGTCCTACGACAAATATCCTGCGATCACTCTCTGTGTCTTGGTCTCTGTCTCCCTCTTTGTCTCTCTTTCTGTCTGTCTGTCTGTCTGTCTCTCTCTCCTCTCATCTGTGGAAATCCACACACATCAGTCAGCCATTTTAGGTTCATTTTCAGTGGCCATTTTATGTTACCACAACACTGGGACATTTATCGCTGTCTATCCCAAACCATCTCTCTTTGTAATCTATTTGTGTTCTCCTCACAGCTTATTGTCCCACCTAACCTAGTATCTCTCTCCTATGCTCCGTCTCACTCACGCACTCTCCCCCTCTCTCTCCCCCCTATTTCTCTCTTCCCCATTTCTCTCTTTCCCCCCCAACCCCCCGCAATCTCTCTTTAAGTGTCCTGTTATCACATCCTTTATTATAGATTCGACCATTTTCCCTATGACTGATGTTAGACGAACAGGTCTTTAGTTCCCCATTTTCTCCCTCCGTCCTTCCCTCCCTGTCACTCCATCTCTCTCCCTGTCTCTCTCTCTCTCTGTCCCTCCATCTGTCTTTCCCTCCCTAACACTCCATCTCTCTCCTTCCATCTTCCCCTCTCTCTCTCTGTCTCTCCGTCTGTCTTTCCCTCTCTGTCTATCCCTCTCTCTCCTTCTATCTCCGTCTCTCTCTCTCTGTCTCTCCGTCTGTCTTTCCCTCCCTGTCACTCCCTCTCTCTCCTTCCATCTCTGTCTCTCTGTTCCTCCATCTGTCTTTCCCTCTCTCTCCTATCTCTGTCTCTCTCTCTCTCTGTCTCCATTTTAAATATTCAGCAAGCTATTCCACTGTGGGAGCCAGCACACCCTCATGATGTTGTTTGTGGAATTTTCATGCTGGCTTATTGGTTAATTTTTAAACCTGTGATTGATAGATTGTTGTTAACCAAAGGTATTAAGAGATAAGGGGCAAAGGTGGGATATATGGTGTTAGTTAGATCACAGATCAGCCCTGATCTCACTGAATGCTGGAACAGGGTCGAGGGGTTAAATTGCCTCCTCATCTTCCTATGTCTGATGTTACATATCCTTCTTTCACTCTCAGTCACCCTGTCTGTCTGTGTCTCTCTCTATTTCTCTCATTATCTCTCTCTCTCTCTCTGTTTCGGACAGTGTAGAGTGAGATTCACTCTGTCACCACCCCATGATGTTCCTGTCCTGGGACTGTTGGATGGGACAGTGTAGAAGGAGCATTACTCTGTATCTAATCCATGCTGTACCTGTCTGGGGAATGTTGATGGGAGAGAGCAAACAGAGAGGTCTGGGACCAGTGTCCTCATGGGGAGGACTTAATGGTGCCTCCTAATTGACCAGTTAGCAATATTGGTGCTCCAGGGATGAAAGGGACATTGGCTGAGTGGATACGACATTGGCTGAGAGAGTGGACAATGGTTGTTTCAGACTGGAGGGAGGTATACAGTGGAGGTTTATATTAGGATCACTGATCTTTTTGATATATACTAATGACTTGGACTTGTGTTTACAGGGCATAACTTCAATGTTTGCCAATGTTTGTGACATCTGCAATGTAATAAACCGGGAAGGGACTAGTAGCAGACTTCAGGAGGATAGAGGCAGTCTGGTGAAATGGAACACACAAGAACAAATGAATAAGGAGCAGGAGTAGGCCATTCGGCCCCTCGAGCCTGCTCTGCCATTCAATGGCTGATCTGATTGTGAACTCAACTCCACTTTCCTGTCTGCGTCCCATAACCCTTGACTCCCGAATTGATCAAAAATCTATCGAACTCAGCCTTGAATATATTCAATGATCCAGCCTCCACTGCTCTCTGGGGAAGAGAATTCCACAGACTGACCCCCCTCTGAGAGAAACACATTTCTCCTCATCTCAGTTTTAAATGGGACGTCCCTAATTTTTAAACTGTGTCCCCTAGTTCTAGTCTCCCCAACAAGGGGAAACATCCTCTCAGCATCCACCCTGTCCAGTCCCCTCGGGACCTGAGATGTTTCACTCAGATCACCTCTCATTCTTCTAAACTCCAGTGGGTATAGACCCAACCTGTTCAACCTTTCCTCATAAGATAACCCCTTCATCCCAGGAATCAGCCCAGTGAACCTTCTCTGAACTACTTCGAATGCAATTATATAATTTCTTCAGTAAGGAGACCAAAAGTGCCCTGTACAGCTGTAACAACACTTCCCTACTTTGATATTCTATTCACCTTGCAATGAACAACAACATTCCATTTGCCTTCCTAATCACTCGCTGTCGCTACACGGTAACATGTTGTGATTCATGTACCAGGGCACCCAGATCCCTCTGTACCGTACAGTTCTGCAGTCTCTCTCCATTTCAATAATATACTGATTTTTATTCTTCCTGCTAAAGTGGACAAGCTCACATTTTCCCACATTATACTCCATCTGACAATTTTTTGCTCACTCACTTAACCTATCGAAATCTCTTTGTAAACTTTATGTCCTCTTGACAGCTGGTGAAATGGTCAGACACAGGGCAGGTTAACTTCAATGCTGAGAAATGTCAAATGATGCATTTTGGAAGGAAGGCTGAGGAGAAGCGATATAAACTAAATGGTACAATGTTAAAATGGGTGCAGGGACAGAGAGATCTGGGATTTCATTTGTGTCACTTTTTAAATCTGAAAGATTCAATTTGGGGCTTGCAATCTTGTCAGTTGAATTTAGCTTCATCCTGAAAAGTGTTGGCAAACGTGTTTGGAAATGTGTCAAAAGCTGTTTCCATTCAGACATTCCTGCATTGTGGAAGTGTGAGCTGTCTTTGCAGAGACAGGAAATAGAGTTGTTTGAATGGACCTGCAGGTTTTAGTTGATGCAATAAGGTGAGAATTTGAATTGTGTCCCTTCCAGATACACAGAATTGAAGGTATTTACAGAACACCACATGAAGTAGTTTACCAATGTCTGACAAACTTCAAAGACTTCAAACACATGGAAGAAGAGGAGAAGGGAACAATATACAAAACCTCAGTCAGTCAGACAACAGCAGTAGGAAAATGAATCTCTTTTTATGGGTTTTAATTTGAAGGCCTGAGCTGATGATTGAAAAAGTAGGAGTTCAAATCCCACGCTGGGCTGTTGTGAATTTGAATTTTTTTTTAAACATAAATAAATATTCCCACTGGCTGCGGAGTCAGGAACTTGGGATAGTCTGAAAATATAAAGAGTGGCCACTTTGACTTCATCCCATCGTGTCGTATGTACATTCTCACATATAGCAGGTATAGCAGCACATATATAACAGGATTGCAGGTATAACTGTAGTCATAGTATTCAGCTGAAAATTGATCAGTTACATTGTTATTTCAGTCCATATTTACAGTACACACGGTACCTTACTGTTGTAATAAAGTCATATAGTGTCTATTCATCCCACTGGGGCAAAATGTCACTGGTTCAACATTCTCACCAAATACTAAAGCATTCCACAATACAAGACTCACAAATTCAACACAAGTTTCCTTTTCTCAGTCTCGCTGGTCTGTTCTGATTCTCTGAGGGATTACTGATGCTTATCCTCCACATGAGCAGTCGTCCTAATCCCGTGTGCCTGTCCTGCTCCCAAACCCAGCATCCACTTACATTAAGGCAAGTGATACAGGAGCGTCTCAGTGACTGAGGCAGGTGAGTCTTGAGGCTGAGCCGGGGACAGTGAGTGACCCGGGTTAATCCGACACTCCAGGGACAGTTTAAACGGAGCTTTACTCTGTATCTAACCCGTGCTGTACCTTCTCTGAGAGTGTTTGATGGGGCAGTGCAGACGAGGAGAGTTATTCCTTACCCATTTTAAATATAGAGAAGTGAATATCCAAGAGATTGTTTTAAATGTGATGAGGGTTTCTGCCTCGACCATCCTTTAGAGTCATAGAGAGATACAGCACTTATACAGGCCCTTCGGCCCGCACAGTCTGTGCCGGCCATCAACCACCCATTTTATACTAATCCTTTCAGGCAGTGAGTTCCAGACATCCACCAGCCACTGGGTGAAGAAACTATTGATGTGTTTCATTCTGTTAAGTTTGATGTCAATGTTTCCCCAGGATGTTGACGCTGGGGGATTCAGCGATGGGATAATGCTTTGAATGCCAAGGGGAGGTGGTTGGATTCTCTCTTGTTGCAGATGGTCATTGCCTGGCACTTGTGTGACGTGAATGTTACTTGTCACTGGTCGGCCCAAACCTGAATGTTGTCCGGGTCTTGGTGCATGTGGCTCTGGATTGCTTCATTATCTGAGGCAAAATACTGTGGATGTTGGAAATCTGGAAAGCATCGAGCTGAATCACGAACTCTGTTTCTCTCTCCACAGATGCTGCTTGACCTGCTCAGTATTTCCAGCATTCTCTCCTGGGATCTCAGCTGAAGATGGTTGAGCCTCGGACACTACCCTGAGGAACTCCTGCAGTGATGTCCTGGGACTGAGATGATTGACCTCCAACAACCACAACCATCTTCCTTTGTGCTCGGTATGACTCCAACCAGCGGATTCCCACTGACTTCAGTTTTACTCGGGCTCCTCGATGTCACACTCGGTCAAACGCTGCCTTGATGTTAAGGTCAGTCTCTCTTCCCAGTAGCAGACAGGAGTGAATCGTTCCCTTTGACCCGTTGTACACTGAACAAGCCGTGCTTCTTCACAGCCTGATACAGGACTGTACACGATCGATTAATGTAGCCCATCAAACACTCCCAGAGCAGGTTCAGCACAGCTTAGGAACAGAGTACAGTTCCTTCAACATTCTCTCTCTGTCTCTCCCTCCTGCTATCTCTGACATTAGGAGAGAGACAGAGGGAGAGAGGGTTAGATATGAAGGCAGAGAGAGGGCTGTAGAGAGGGACAAAATTGGAGAGAGAGAGATTGTTGAGGTGGATGAAAAGGATAATGTAAGATATATTAATTTGATGTAATCCTTCACTGCTGTGTACACAAACATATAAGAGTTAGATATGGAGAGAAAAAAACATCGGGAGATGGGGAAATGTAGTTGAAGTTGGGGCCCAGACAGATACGTTTGATGATCCAGAAGGAACAGTCTCCATTTTAAACATCCAGCAAGCTATTCCACTGTGGGAGCCATCGCACCCTCATGATATTGGTTGCGCAAATTTCTTGCTGGCATATTGGTTACTTTTTAAATCTGTGATTGATAGATTCTTGTTAACCAAAGGTATTAAGAGATAAGGGGCAAAGGCAGGATATATGGTGTAAGTTACATCACAGATCAGCCAAGATCTCATTTGATGCCGGAACAGGATTGTGTGGTTGAATTGCATCTTCCTCTTCCAATATCCCCTGTGAAGTATTCTTCCATCTCTTTTAGTCACCCTGTCAGTCCATGTCTCTCTGTTTCTCTCTTTCTGTCTCTCTCTCTGTCTCCATCAGACAGTGTAGAGTGAGATTCACTCTGTATCCACCCCATGATGTTCCTGCCCTGGGAGTGTGTGATGGGACAGTGTAGAGGGAAATTTACTCTGTGTCAAACCCAACATTGTGCTTGGCTTGGGAATATTTAATGGGACAGTGTAGCTGGAGATTTACTCTGTATCCCTGGAATTTTGAAGGCTCAGGTGTGATTTGATGATTGTTTTCAAGATAATAAGGGAAACTGATAGGGTGGACAGAGAGTAACAATTCCCACTGGCTGCAGAGTCTAGAACATGGGGGCATAATCTAAAAATATAAACCTCGTCTAAAAACCTTTCAGGAGTGAAATGAAGAAACACTTCAACACACCAGGTGTGGTATCAGTTTGAAACTCTCTTCCACAATCAGCAATTGATGCTGAGACACTTGTTAATTTTTAAATCTGAATTTGATAGATTTTTGTTAACCAAAGGTATTAAGGGACAAAGATAGGTACATGGAGTTAGATCACACATCAGCCATGAGCTCATTGAATGACAGAACAGGTTTGAGGGGCCAAATGGCCTCCTCCTCTTCCTCTGTCCTACGACAAATATCCTGCGATCACTCTCTGTGTCTTGGTCTCTGTCTCTCTCTTTGTCTCTCTTTCTTTCTGTCTGTCTGTCTGTCTGTCTCTCTCTCTCCTGTCATCTGTGGAAATCCACACACATCAGTCAGCCATTTTAGGTTCATTTTCAGTGGCCATTTTATGTTACCACAACACTGGGACATTTATCGCTGTCTATCCCAAACCATCTCTCTTTGTAGTCTATTTGTGTTCTCCTCACAGCTTATTGTCCCACCTAACCTAGTATCTCTCTCCTTTGCTCCGTCTCACTCACGCAGTCTCCCCCATCTCACTCCCCCCCATTTCTCTCTCCCCCCATTTCTCACTCCACCCACCCCCTGCAATCTCTCTTTAAGTGTCCTGTTATCACATCCTTTATTATAGATTCGAGCATTTTCCCAATGACTGATGTTAGACGAACAGGTCTTTCGTTCCCCATTTTCTCTCTCCTTCCTTTTGTAAATAGTGGGGTTACATTTGCTACCTTCTAATCTGCCTCTCTCACACTGCCTCTGTACCTCGCTATCTGTCTTACCCCCCTCTCTCTCTCGCTATCTCTCCCTCTCTCTCTCTATCTCTGTCCATGTCTCAATTTGTGCCTCCCTCACACCATCTCTCCCTCTCTCTCTGTCTCTCTCTAGCTCTCTGTCTGCCTCTCTGTGTCTCCTTCTCTCTCTGTGCCTCTCTCACTCTCTATCTGTCTCTCCCCCAGCTCTCTCTCTCTGTCTCTCCCTCTCTCTCTTTCTCAACCTCTGTCCATGTCTCAATTTGTGCCTCCCTCACACCATCGCTCCCTCTCTCTCTGTCTCTCTCTATCTCACTCTCTGCCTCGCTCTCTCTCTGCCTCTCTCTCTTCTGCCTCTCCCTCTCTATCTCTCCCTCTCTCTCTCTCGCTTCCTCTGTCCACGTCTCAGTTTGTGTCTCCCCCACACCATCTCTCCCTCCCTCTCTCCCTCCCTCTCTCCCTCCCTCTCTCTCTCCCTCTCTCTCCCTCTCTCTCTCTCTTTCTCCCTCTCTGTCTCTGTCTCAGAGTTACAGCTCAGATGATTAACCTCTTTATCCATGTGTTATGAACACGGGACTTTGTCTCTCTCCCATTTTCTAGGATGTTGCCAGGACTGGAGAATTGTAGCTATGAGGATAGGCAGGGGTTGTTGTCCTTGGAACAAAGAAGGCTGAGGGGAGATCTGATTGAAATGTACAAAATGTTGAGGGTCCTGGATGGAGTGGAGGTGAAGGGCAGAGAACCATAGCAGAAAGGTCAGTGACGAGGGGGCATAGATTTAAAGTGATTGGTAGAAAAATTAGAGGGGAGTTGAGGAAAATCTTTTTCACCCAGAGGGTCGCAATGGTCTGGAACTCACTGCCTGAAAGGGTAGTTGAGGCAGAGACCCTCAACTCATTCAGAAGGAGTCTGGATAGGCACCTCAAGTGCGGTAAGCTGCAGTGCTCGGACCAAATGCTGGAAGGTGGGATGAGAATAGGTTGATCGTTTTTCGGCTGGCACAGAGAGAATGGGTGAAGTGGCCGCTTTCTGTGCCTTAAAATTTCTATGTTGCCCTCGCCAAATCTATTTTACCCTCTGTTACTCTCTGAATCTCAGTCTCTCCCTCTCTGTTACTCTCTGAATTCCAGTCTCTCCCTCTCTATTACCCTCTGAATCCCAGACTTTCCCTCTCTGTTACCCTCTGAATTCCAGTCTCTCCCTCTTTGTTACCCTCTGAATCCCAGTCTCTCCCTCTCTGCTACCCTCTGAATTCCATCTCTCTCCATCTCTCTCTGTCTCTCACTCTGTCCCTCCATCTGTCTTTCCCTCTCTGTCTCTCCGTCTCTCTCCTTCTATCTCTGTCTCTGCCTTTCTCTCTGTCTTGCTCTCTGTCACTCCATCTGTCTTTCCCTCTGTGTCTCTCCCTCTCTCTCCTACTATTTCTGTCTCTCTCTCTCTGTCTGTCCATCTGTCTTTCCCTCCCTGTCACTCCCTCTCTCTCCTTCTATCTCTGTCTCTCTCTCTGTCCCTCCATTTGTCTTTCCCTCTCTGTCACTACCACTCTCTCCTTCTATCTTTGTCTTTCTCTCTCTATCCCTCCATCTGTCCTTCCCTCCCTGTCTCTCCATCTCTCTCCTTCCATCTCTGACTCTCTCTCTCTGGCTCACCATCTGTCTTTCCCTCTCTGTCTCTCCCTCTCTCTCCTTCTATCTCTGTCTCTGCCTCTCTCTGTGTCCCTCCATCTGTCTTTCCCTCTCTGTCTCTCCATCTCTCTCCTTCTCTCTCTCTGTCTCTCCATCTGTCTCCACCCCCCGTCACTCCCTCTCTCTCCTTCTATCTCTGTCTCTGCCACTCTCTCTGTCTCTCTCTCTGTCTCTCCATCTGTCTTTCCCTCTCTGTCTCTCCATCTCTCTCCTTCTATCTCTGTCTCTGCCTCTCTCTGTGTCCCTCCATCTGTCCTTCCCTTTCTGTCTCTCCCTCTCTCTCCTTTTATCTCTGTCTCTGCCTCTCTCTCTGTCTCGCTCTCTCTCTCTCTCCAATTGCCTTTCCCTCTCTGTCTCTCCCTCTCTCTCCTTCTCTCCCTGACACTCCCTCTCTCTCCTTCTCTCTCTGTCTCTCTCTCTGTCCCTCCAACTGTCTTTCCCTCCCTGTCACTCCCTCTCTCTCCTTCTATCTCTGTCTCTCTCTCTCGCTATCCCTCCATCTGTCCTTCCCTCCCTGTCACTCCATCTCTCTCCCTGTCTCTCTCTCTCTGTCCCTCCATCTGTCTTTCCCTCCCGAACACTCCCTCTCTCTCCTTCCATCTTCCCCTGTCTCTCTCTGTCTCTCCGTCTGTCTTTCCCTCTCTGTCTCTCCCTCTCTCTCCTTCTATCTCCGTCTCTCTCTCTCTGTCTCTCCGTCTGTCTTTCCCTCCCCTGTCACTCCCTCTCTCTCCTTCCATCTCTGTCTCTCTGTTCCTCCATCTGTCTTTCCCTCTCTGTCTTTCCCTATCTCTCCTATCTCTGTCCCTCTCTCTCTGTCTCCATTTTAAATATTCAGCAAGCTATTCCACTGTGGGAGCCATCACACCCTCATGATATTGTTTGTGGAAATTTCATGCTGGCAAAGACAGGATATATGGTGTAAGTTACATCACAGATCAGCCAAGATCACATTGAATGCAGGAACAGAGTTGTGGGGTTAAATTGCATCCTCCTCTTCCAATATCCCCTGTTAAATATCCTTCTTTCTCTGTCAGTCACCCTGTCAGTCCATGTCTCTCTGTTTCACTCTTTCTGTCTCTATCGGACAGTGTAGAGTGAGATTCACTCTGTATCCACCCCATGATGTTCCTGCCCTGGGAGTGTGTGATGGGACAGCGCAGAGGGAAATTTACTCTGTGTCAAACCCAACCTTGTGCTTGGCTTGGTAATGTTTAATGGGACAGTGTAGCTGGAGATTTACTCTGTATCCCTGGAATTTTGAAGGCTCAGGTGTGATTTGATGATTGTTTTCAAGGTAATAAGGGAAACTGATAGGGTGGACAGAGAGTAACAATTCCCACTGGCTGCAGAGTCTAGAACATGGGGACATAGTCTAAAAATATAAACCTAGTCTAAAAACCTTTCAGGAGTGAAATGAAGAAACACTTCAACACACCAGGTGTGGTATCAGTTTGGAACTCTCTTCCACAAAAAGCAATTGATGCTGAGACACTTGTTAATTTTTAAATCTGAGTTTGATAGATTTTTATGAAACCTCTCTGTCACTCCCTATCTCTTCTCCCATCTCTGCCTCTCTCTCTCTCTGTCTCTCCATCTGTCTTTCCATCTCTGTCGCTCTCACTCTCTCCTTCTCTCTCTGTCTCTCCCTCCTGCTATCTCTGACACTAGGACAGAGACAGAGGGAGAGAGGGTTAGTTATGAAGGCAGAGAGAGGGCTGTCGAGAGGGACAACGTTGGAGAGAGAGAGAGATTGTTGAGGTGGATGAAAAGGATAATGTAAGATATTTTAATTTGATGTAATCCTTCACTGCTGTGGACACAAACATATAAGAGATAGATATGGAGAGAAAAAAACATCGGGAGAGGGGGAAATGTCGATGATGTTGGGGCCCAGGCAGATACCTTTGATGATCCAGAAGAAATAGCCTCCATTTTAAACATCCAGCAAGCTATTCCACTGTGGGAGCCATCACACCCTCATGATATTGTTTGTGGAAATTTCATGCTGCATTATTGGTTAATTTTTAAACCTGTGATTGATAGATTCTTGTTAAGCAAAGATAGTAAGAGATAAGGGGCAAAGGCAGGATCTATGGTGTAAGATAGATCACAGATCAGCCCTGATCTCATTGAATGCCGGAACAGGGTTGTGGGGTTAAATTACATCCAATATCCGATGTTAAATATCCTTCTTTCTCTGTCAGTCACCCTGTCAGTCTATGTCTCTCTGTCTAAACTAAATGGTACAATGTTAAAATGGGTGAAGGAACAGAGAATCCTTCCCCATCCAGGAGCTGACAGTCTCTCTCTCTCTCTCTACCCCCTCTCTCACTCCCCCCTTTTTACTCTCTCTCTTTCTCTTTCAATCCTGATCCTGACTTTTCTCGGAATCCTTCTTGGTTGAATAGTACCCTGAAATGTTTCAGTCTCACTGTTACAAGGAACAAGTCACATTTCTGTGGTATTTTCGATATCTTAATGATTCAATTTGGAGCTTGGATTGTGTCAGGTAAATGTGGTTTCTCATTCAGACATTTCTGCATTGTGGAACTGTCAGTTATCTGTGCAGGGACAGGATATCGGGGTGTCTGAATGGAGTTGAAGATTTTGGTTGCTTGAATAGGGTGTGAATTAGATTGTGGATTGTGTCCCTGAAGGTATTTAAGCCGAAGACCTGAGAGAATGAAGTGGTTTACCAATGTCTGAATAACATCAAAGTCTTCAGACACATGAAAGAACAAGATTGGAGACAATACACAAAAGCTGAGACAGTCAGGTCACAACAGGAGGAAGGTGAATGTCTTTTACAGTTTGTAATCTGAAAGCCTGAGGTCATGACTGAAAAAGTCGGAGTTCAAATCCCACATTGGGCTCTTGTGAATTTGAATTTCTCTGAAAATAAAAAATAACTCTGGAATAATAAATCCTCCAGGATGAAATGATTCAGTCTCACTGCTCTGACACTGATTTACCTTCAAGTACCGTTTTCCAGTCCACCTTTTCTAAATCGCCTTCCACCGGCCCAGCTTCATTCCCTAAAACTAAGTGTCAAACTGACCCATCTCTTGTTGACCTTGCTACGTACTGGCCTAAAAAACTTCCCCTGAATGTATATTTAGAATTCTGTATCCTTGATACCTTTTACACTAGTCTCAGTTGTCAATGCCCTAGTTAGGTCTGCACTAGACCCTGTCTCTGTTTATATTACACATGGACCTGTCTCTGCTATAAAAATGGTTTAAAAAGTGGAGAGCAAACCCTCCAATTTATACACTAGATCCGAAGAAATAGGAGCAGGAGTAGGCCATTCAGCCTCTTGAGCCTGTTCTGTCAGTCAATATGATCATGATTGATCTGATAGTGACTTTAACTCCATTTTCCTGCCTGCCCCCCATAACCCTTGACTCCCTTGTAAATTCATTGACCCAACCTCCACTGCTCTCTGGGGAAGAGAATTCCAAAGCCTAACCAACCTCTGGGAGAGAGAAGTCTTCCTTAGCTCAGTCTTAAATGGCAGACCCTTTATTTTTCAACGGTGCCCCCTAGTTCAAGACTCCTCCACAAGGGAAACATCCTCCCAACATCCGCCCTGTCAAGTCCCCTCAGAATCTTGTACGTTTCAATAAGATCACCTCTCATTCTTCTAAACTCCAATGAGTATAGGCCCAACCTGTTCAACTATTCCTCATGAGATAACCCCTTCATCCCAGGAATCAGCCGAGTGAACCTTCTCTGAACTGGTTCCAATGCATCCAGGCCTGACCATTTATCCACTTTCAAAGTTGCCAAACACCTTAATATTTCCCTCTCACTCTGTTTATCCCATCCAATATTTCACACTCCTCCTCTTTAACTACAATGTCTGCATAGTTCCCCCTCTTTTATAAAGACGGATACAAAGTATTCATTAAGAATCATGCCCACATCTCCCACCTCCATACACACATTCCCTTTTTGGTCCCTAATACTCTATCCTTAGTTATCCTCTTGCTCTTCATGTATTTATAAAACATCTTTGTGCTTTCCTTGATTTTACTTGGTAATATTATTTTCCGGCCATTTCTTTGCTCTCCTAATTTTCTTTTTAATTTCACCCCTGCACTTTCTTCACTCATCTCGGCTTTCTGTGGTATTGAGCTCTCGATATCTGGCATAAGCTTCCCTTTTGTGCCTTATTCTACCTGGTTTGATTCTTGCTATCTAAGGGGCTCTAGATTTGGGAGTCTCACCCTGTTTGTCTTTGTGGGAAAATATTTGTTCTCAACCCTCTCAGGGAGTCGAGGGTTCTGCAGAGCAGGCCTGAAAGAGGAGTTGAGTGTTGGGACAGATCAGTCATGATCTTATTGAATGGCAGGGCAGGCTCAAGGGGCTGAATGGCCTACTCCTGCTCCTACGTCTTGTGTTCTTGTGTCCAGTTCAATATCTCCTTTAGTGACTTGGTGCCAAATTGTTATTATTTTTTATTCATTTGTTGGATGTGTTCATTACTGGCTCTGCCAGCATTTTATTGCCCATCACCAATTGCCGTTGAACCTTCTTGAACCGCAGCAGTCCATGTGGGGTAGGTACACCCACAGTGCTGTTAGGAAGTGAGATCCAGGATTTTGACCTAGTGACAGTGAAGGAATGGTGATATAGTTCCAAGTCAGGATGGTGTGAGACTGGAAGGGAAACTTGCAGGTGGTGGTGTTCCCATATGTGTTTCCTGTTTGTTTGCTCTCTCTCCCCCTCATTATTTCTAGACCTCCCTGTCCTTCTGTCCCTCTCTGTCATGGGAACCGAAGAACAGAAGGAAGTGGGTGCAGGAACAGAGAGACCTGGGGATGTCTGTGCACAAATTGATGGTGGCAGAGCTAGTTGAGAAAGTGGTTAAAAGGCGTATGGGATCCTAGGCTTTGTAAATAGAGGCTTAGAGTATAAAAGCAAGGAGGTTATGATGAAGCTTTATAAAACACTGCTTCATCCTCATCTAGTATTGTGTCCAATTCTGGACACCGTGCTTTAGGTAGGATGTGGAGGCATAAGAGAGGATGCAGAAAAGATTCACGAGCAAGGTTCCAGGATGAGGGACTTGAGTTGCGTGGATAGATTGGAGAAGCTGGGGTTGTTCTCTGTGTCTTTCTCTGTCTTCCTCTCTCTATCTCTCCCTCCTGCTAACTCTGACATGAGGAGAGAGACAGAGGGAGAGGGGGTTAGTTATGAAGCGAGTAGAAAAAGACCAACAAATTGAGCAACCATTTCAGTAGGAGAAAAGCCAATAACAATCACAAGCTGATGGAGGGACGGGAAATCGTTTACGAAGGGACAGAGTATCTGATCACACCCGGGATGGTGTAATGAATGCCAACAAAGCCCCATTTCAGCCTGCAATATGAAAAGGAGGGAGAGAGAGCTGAGAGGGAATGAGTTAATTTTGACTGAGTTAATGAGGGGGCAATGGCGTCCTGCGGCTCCCACAATGCCCCGCGGGTGGGAACGGCCCCTATCTGCGGTACAGGCCGCGCTGCACTCTGGGAGGATGCTCCGCACATGCGCATCTCCACAGGAGCGTGAACCGCCGCTTTTTTATATTGTCCCCCGGCTCAGACGTTCAACTTTCCTCCATTGAGATCGACAGCTGAAGCCGCTTCTCCTTTTCCTTTCAGCTGCTGTTTGCGGAAATAAGCGGCCGGCCGGTGACGTCACGCAAACATGGCGGCTGATGACACCTCCCCTCCCGCCAGGGCGTCAGTGAGGTCTCATTGGCTGCCTCGCCCCACGTGTCTGGAGGTCAAGGGGTCAAAAGCTGCCTCTGGCCTCCGCGCAGCCGCGGTTTGGGCGACTTGTAACCCCGCCCCTGGGGTGGGGGAGGGGGAGTCAGCACCAGACTCTTAAAGGGACCCTGCACCACCAGAACTGTCCCAAACTCTTAAAGGGACCCAACATGGACAGACAGAGCAAGAGAGTTGGAGAGCAAGTAATAGAGAGGGAAATAGAAAAGAGAGAGTGATGGGGAGAGAGAGAGAGGAAGAACTGAGCTTGAAAGAATCATAGAGAGATGGAGAGACCGAGAGAAAATAGGTGAGAGGGAGAGAGTGAGAGAGCAAGAGAAATGGAGGGAGAATCTCCTCAATTGGACAGAGATGGAGAGAGTGATAGAGAGATGGAGAGACTGAGAGAAAATAGGTGAGAGGGAGAGAGTGAGAGAGCAAGAGATGGAGAGAAATGGAGGGAGAATCTCCTCAATTGGACAGAGATGGAGAGATGTGAAGAGAGATCCAAGAGAAAGGAAGGTGGAGAGTGAGGGAGAGGTAGAGGTTGAGAGTGAGGAAACAGATAAATGGAAAGATAAAGGTGAGGAGAGAGTAACAGAGCAGAAGAGAGAGAGAGAGAGAGATGGCGAGAGAGAGTGGGATGGAAAATGAGAAATTAGAGGAAAAGAGCAGACACAGGGTGTACAGAAAGTGTGAAAAATGAATGAGAGATAGAGTGTCCGTCAGAGAGAGAGGGAAAGTCCGGGATATATGTGGGCAGAGAGAGAGGCAGATAGTGTGTGTGTGTGAGAGAGAGAGAGAGAGACATCAGCACACGTTCACAGGAAAGAAAGTCTCGCCATGTCAAACAGTCATTTAATTGGGTGCACAACCAGACAAAAGTAACTTTATCCCCGGGAGAATGAGTGGAGTCAGACATATAAAAACAGATTGCAGGTTAATGCCCAGATAAGCTTGATTAAAGATTAAAAGTTGCAGAGAGAAATCACCCAGTAATCCTCGTTGCAACCCATTGGACTCAATACAATGGTCCAAAAATATTATCACTGCCAATCAAACAATTTCATCAGCTCAACAGCAAACAGTGAAATGATCCACAAACTGCAGTGTTCAATGATTCAAGGAAGATTACAGAGCATGAGAGAGAACATAAAGACAGACAGAGAGTATTTGTTTAGCTTCTCTGCCATTGTCCTATGATGAGAGGCTGGGTAAATAGGACCTGTATTCTCTGCAGTTTAGAAGAATGAGAGGTGATCTCATTGAAACATATCAGATTCTAAAGGGACTGGATAGGGTGGACACTGAGAGATTATTTCCACTGGTCGGGAAATGAAAGTCTCCCTTATCCCTTCCTAACCAGCTTATCCACCTGTCCTGTCAGCCTCAGGAATCAGTGAACATTCACTCCAAGGTCCCGCTGTTCACAGACACAGAGAGAATGTTGGAGACAGTCATGTTGTTAGGTTCGATCAAAAGTGCAAATGACAAATGTTATCATAGTTTGATGTAATCCTGTGTACACAGAGGTACAAGAAATAGGTGTAGAGTGTGAAACACCAGGAGAGAGGGAGGAATATAGAAGGAGAGAGGGTAACAGTGAGAAAGGGAGAGATATGCATGGAGAGAGAAGTGGAGAGCTACTCTTACTGGTAATCTGTCTCCATCTCCGTCTTCCCCTCTCTCTTACTCACTCAATCAATCACTAGTTCCCCTCTCTGCTACTCTCTCCTTGTTTATTTCTCTCTCTGTACCCTCTTAATCTCAATCTCTCACTGTGTCATACCTTCCAGGATGCTGCACACAGCTTTGCGGGAATGCTGACGGACACTCTCCATCCCGATCTCTTCCTCTTTCTCTCTGGTAATCTCTCCCCATTGCTATCCTTCCCTCTCCCTGTTCTTCCCTCTCTATATCTATCCCTGTCTTTCTCACTGTTACTCTCTCCATCTGGATGGAGGAGGAGAAAGCGAGGCATATATAGAGGCAGCTTTACTCTGTATCTAACCCCACACTGTACCTTCCCTGGGAGTGTTTTCTAGAAGAGTGAAGACAGAGATTTACTCAATAGCTAACTAATAGCTTGGCAGCATTTGATGGGACAGTGTAGACGGAGCTTTACTCTGTATCCCTGGAATTTAGAAGGGTAAGGGGTGATCTGATCAAAGTTTAAAGTGGTGGATGGGGTACCAATCAGGTGGAGTGCTTTGTCCTGGATGGTGTCGAGCCTCTGGAGTGTTGTAGATGTTACACTCATCCAGGCAAGTGGAGAGATACCATCACACACCTGACTTGTGTCTTGTAGGTGGTTGAAAGGCTTTGGGGAGTCAGGGGGTGAGTCACTTGTAGCCACAGTACTGATGTGATTACTTCAGCTCAGTTCCTGGTCAATGTCTCCCTAGGATGTTGATGCTGGGGGATTCAGCGATGGGATAATGCTTTGAATGCCATGGGGAGGTGGTTGGATTCTCTCTTGTTACAGATGGTCATTGCCTGTCTGTGTGTGTTTTTCTGTGCTCTGGGACCAATTTCCTCATTGGGAGGTCATAATGCTGCCTCATAACTGACTAGTTCACGAAAGGAATGCTGATGGAATGAACGGGACAGGGACAGAGTGGATACAACATTGGCTAAGGGACAGGACACAGAGAGTAGTGGTGAATGGTTGCTTCAGACTGGAGGGCGGTATCTTTGACTGACATAATCTTATACACTTCTATTCAATCTCCCCTCTATCTACTTTCTTCTAAGGAGATCAAACCCAGCTTTTCCAACCTAACCTTGTAGCTAAAATCCCCCATCTCTGAAACCATTCTGGTAAATCTCTGCACCCTCTCAAGGAACCTCACATCCTTCCTAAAGTGTGGTGACCAGAACTGGACACAGTTCTCCAGTTGGGGCCGAAATAGAGCTTTATAAATGTTCAGCATAACCTCCCTGCTTTTGTACTGACTGTATACAGTGTACATTGTGGGACAGTGGTATTCCCCAGGGGTTTGGATTAGGACCACTGATCTTTTTGATATATATTAATGACTTGGACTTGGGTTTACAGGGCATAACTTCAACATTACACCATCTGCAATGTAATAAACAGAGAAGGGAATAGTAGTAGTAAATCTCTGTCTTCTCTGTTCTATAAAACACTGTCAGGGCAGGTACAGTGTGGGGTTCAGGAGGATAGAGGCAGTCTGGTGAAATGGTCAGACACATGGCAGGTTAACTTTAATGCTGAGAAATGTAAAATGATGCATTTAGGAAGGAAGGCTGAGGAGAAGCGATATAAACTAAATAGTACAATGTTAAAATGGGTGCTGGTTCAGAGAGATCGGGAATCTGGAGAGATCTGCGTCAGTTTTTATATCTGAAAGATTCAATTTGGGGCTTGGAATCTGTGAGTTGAATTTAGCTTCATCCTGAAAAGTGTTGGCAAACGTGTTGGGAAATGTGTCAAAAGCTGTTTCCATTCAGACATTCCTGCATTGTGGAAGTGTGAGCTGTCTTTGCAGAGACAGGAAATAGAGTTGTTTGAATGGACCTGCAGGTTTTGGTTGATGCAATAAGGTGAGAATTTGAATTGTGTCCCTTCCAGATACACAGAATTGAAGGTATTTACACAACACCACATGAAGTAGTTTACCAATGTCTGACAAACTTCAAAGACTTCAAACACATGGAAGAAGAGGAGAAGGGAACAATATACAAAACCTGAGACAGTCAGAAAACAGCAGTAGGAAAATGAATCTCTTTTTATGGGTTTTAATTTGAAGGCCTGAGCTGATGATTGAAAAAGTAGGAGTTCAAATCCCACACAGGGCTGTTGTGAATTTGAATTTTGTTTTTCCAAAAAATAAACATAAATCTGGAATTAAAAAACCTCTAGGTTGGAATGATTCACTCCTGTCTACTCGTGCAAAGCCCGTGTGTGTCTCAGTTTGCTGTATTTATTAATGATTTAAGATGATGTGGTAGAATGCAACATACCCAAGTTTACCAATGACACAAAAATAGGCAGCATTGTAAGCAGTGTAGCTGGAAGCAGAACAATGCAAAGAGATATCTGAAGTGAATGGTTAAAACTGTGGTAGATAGATTTCAATGTCAGTAAAAAAGACTAGAACAGAGTACTTTATAAATGGTGAAAAGATAGAAACACTGGAGGTCCAAAGAGACTCGAGGGGTCCATGTCCATTTGAGTGCAGTGTAGATTTACCAGAATGATAACTGGACTCCAAGGGTTAAATTACGAGGTGATATTACACAAACTGGGCATTTATTCCCTGGAATTTAGGAGGATCATGGTGATTTGATCAAAGTTGTTGAGATATTAAGGGGAACTGAACTGATGGGGCAGTTTGAGAGAAACTATTTCGGCAGCTTTGGAATATAGGAACAGGAGTAGGCCATTCAGCCCATCGAGTCTGCTCCGCCATTCAATACGATCATGGCTGATCATCCACTTCAATGTGTTTTTCCCAGACTATCCTCATACCCTTTATGACATTGGTATTCAGCAATCTGTCAATCTCTGCTTTAAACATACTCAATGACTGAGCTTCCACAGCCCTCTGGGATAGAGAATTCCTAAGATTCACAACCCTCTGAGTAATGACATTTCTCCTCATCTCTGTCCCAAGTGGCTTCCCCCTGATTTTGAAATTGTGTCCCCTGGTTCTAGACTCCCCAACCAGGAGAAACATTTTACCCAAATCTACCCTGTCTATCGCTTTGAGTATTTGTTGGTTTCAATGAGATCACCCCTCATTCTTTGAAACTCTGGAGAACACAGGCTTGGTTTCCCCAACCCCTCTTCATAGGTGTTGAGCCTCCTTCTTGAACCGCTGCAGTCCATGTGGGGTTGGTACACCCACAGTGCTGTTAGGAAGGGAGATCCAGGATTTTGACCCAGTCACAGTGAAGGAGCAGATATGAAGCTCAGCTCTGGGTCTAATCCACCATCCATCTTGTGAACTTTTCACCCTGACGCAAATGAGAGAAAAGAGAGCGTAGGAACAGACGGGCCATTCTCAGCTTGGCAGGCTGTGACTAGTGGGGTACCACGAGGATCAGTGCTTGGGCCTCGGCTGTTCACAATCTGCATCAACCATTGGGAAGTGGGGACCTAATGCAATATTTCCAAATTTGCCGAGGACACAAAACTCGGTGGGAATGTGATTTGTGAGAAGGATGCAAGGAGGCTTCAAGGGGATTTGACAGGCAGGAGTGAGTGGGCAGGAATATGACGGATGGAATGAGGGTGGGTGGGTGTCTGGAATTCACCGCCAGGAACGGTGGTGGAGGCAGAAACCCTCAATTCTTTAAAAAGGTACCTGGACACGCACCTGAAGTGCCGTCACCAGGAAGGCTATGGACCTGGTGCTGGGAGGTGGGATTAGATTGGGCAGCTAGTTTGTTCGGCAGGCACATACACGATGGGCTGAATGACCTCTTCCTGTGCCATAATTGCTCTGTGATTCTGTGGAATATAATGGGGAACAATGTGAAGTGATCCACTTTGGTAGGAGAAACAGAAATGCCGAGTATTTCCTAAATGGTGAGAGATTCAGGAAGTGCTAATGTCCAAAGGAACCTGGATGTCCTTGTTCATACCGTCACTGAAAGCTAATATCCAAGTGCGGGCAAGCAGTTTGGAAGTCAAGTGGTACGTTGGCCGATATTGCAAGGGGATCTGAGTACAGGAGTGAAGATGTCTCACCGCAATTATATTGAGCTTTGGTGAGACCGCACCTGGAGGATTCTGTACAGTTTTGGTCTCCTTACCTGAGGAAGGATATACTTGCCAGAGAAGGAGTGCAATGAAGGTTCACCAGACTGATTCCCGGGATGGTGGGATTGTCCTGTGAGGAGAGATTGAGGAGACTGGGCCTGCATTCTCTAGAGTTCAGAAGAATGAGAGGTGATCTCATTGAAAGGTACAAAATTCTTACAGGGTTCGACAGGGTAGATGCAGGAAGGACGTTCCTGTAGCTGGGAGGTCTGGAACCAGCGGACACAGTCTCATAATAAAGGGTCATCCATTTTGGACTAAACTGAGGAGGCAATTCTTCACTCAGAGGGCAGAGTATCTTTGGAATTGTCTACCCCTGAGGGTTGTGTAGGCTCCATCATTGAGTACGTTCAAGACAGAGATGGATAGGTTTCCCGATATGAAAATATCAAGGGATATGGGGAAAGTGCGGTAAAATAGTATTGAGACAGATTATCCACAATCTAGTTGAATGGGGGGGGGGCAGGCCCGTGGGGCCGAATGGCCTACTCCTGCTCCTATTTCCAATGTTTGGAAGGATGATTAGGTGCAAGTTTGTTGAAAATGTGGCTGTCTCAACAAATTTGCTGTAGATGAAGTGAAAGTGCATGGAATAAGAACTATGGTGGCCTGAAGAAAACATATTTCAATGGAAAATGTAAGTCTCTGTTTGATCTTTTGGAATGGCCACTGTATTTTCTGCATGAATATGACAACAGCAGAGTAATTTGGATGAATGCGCTTTGCGTCTTCATCGCAGGAACTTGATAATGTGGATTGATGGAAATTGTGTTTTTTTCATGCATGGGTACACCAAAAATCAAGATGTTTTAATCAACTTCATTTTAAACGTATTTTGATCAACTTTGATAAGCTATTTGCATTTTATGAGCATTATTTTTACTTGCTTTGTCAATGATCAACTGGATATCTCTTCCAGAGAAGTGACAGAATTTTAAAACACTTTGAATTATTTTCTTCTGCGAGTTAATTTACTTCACTGTGCTTTTTATTTTGTTAATATATTGTATGGGGCAAATAAAACCAATTATGTTTGCGAAGACTATCTGGATCTGGCTTCTGCTTTGTTGATCTCCCTCACTTCAGAATCCTGAAAAGTGCAAGACAATGAATAAGATACTGCATCTGAATTACTACCACACTTGGCGCACTCACACACAAACACAGTCACACAAACATACTCACTGTTATGATCCTGGAGTCTTTTTTTTCGGGAAGAATGTGGTGTGCCTTTAAAGCTGGGAAAAGGAGCCATACTGCTTTAAGGCAGCAGGCTCCAGAAGCTGAGTCAAAGAATGCATTTTTGCAGCCATTTGGAAACTGTGATTTAAGGGGTGCATTCTCGTTGCCCTGGATGCAGCCACTCAGACTGAGCATCAGGAGATACATTTGTCACAATTTAATTTCGAACTGGCTTATAATGCAGATGGACTGTTCTAAGAGGAAAAACAGACAGGCAGCTGTGTGGTAGCACCTGAAAGGAGGGCTCTCAGAGCATTTAAACTGAAGGAAGAGAAATTAGTCTGTTTATTTATTATTCTCTCTCAAAATTCTAAAAAGTCAAGCCAAAACAGAAATCTCTGATCATTAAAACTGAAGGAAGGGGAGTTAGACTGTGACAATGTTTTATCCCTCTAAAGTTCTAAAACTAAGTTGATTTATTAAAAAGTCTTTGCAAGTTGTTTGTTGTTGAAATTCATCGCTGGAGAACGAGCAAAAATTTCGACTTCTGAATTGGACTGTTCTACTGTTGAAGAACATCCACCCCCTCCCCCCGAAAAGACGGCTCTGAGGACTTCAAGCAATCTTGGACTGTTCCACATCTGGCAGGAGCGTAAATCTGTCAGGACTCTAATTGTTTTCTATTTTAAATGTTGTTTATACCTTAGGAGTGTTTAAGAATGTAGCTTTCCTAATTATACGGTTAATTTGTTGATTTAAAGACACCTGGTTTGGTTAGCCTCACTCGGGGGTTAATAGATGGTACAGCTTGGCTGGGTCTTTCTTTAATGTGGAAAGTTTAAAAACGATATGTTAGGCGATCTGTGGAGGGACGGGACTGAATTAACAGTGCGTTTCTCCCACCACAATCAGAATCATATATTTTGATTGGAGGTTTTGAATGGGGCGGTCGGTCATAACATCACATACAAACATGCACAAACGGCCAGTCACACAAAAGCACACTCACAGAGAAACACACCAACACAATCAGACTATCACACATGCAAATACTTTTGGCTTCAAAGTCATAACCTTAGAACATAGTAGCATGGTAGGAAGAGTGAGCATTTTATTGGTTTCCATCCATCAGATCTAAATCCTTGATGAACATTTAAGTCTTGAATCATTCCATAAAGCTTTGAGGCAGAACAAGGATGTGTGGTTACATTTACAATTTTTTAACCATTAAGAATTCAACCCTTCAAGCCTGTCCCCCGTTTCAATTCGATCTTGGCCGGTCGGTACCTCAATGTCATTTCCCACCCCAGGTCCATATCCCTTGACTTGTTTACCTCAGAAAAATATCTATCAACCTCAGTCTTCAAAGTTACAGTTGGCTCCCAGCCTCACTCCCTTTGACAGGAGCGAGTTCCAACCTTCTACCACTCTTAGTGTGAAAAAAGGCTTCCTGATTTCGAACCTGAATGGGCCAGCTCGAACTGCAATATTTATATCCCCTTATTGATGATTCCATTTTTCCGTATGCACCTTCCAAACCCACGGCCTCTACCACCTAGAAGTACAAGGGCAGCAGATGCACGGGAACCCCACCATCTGCAAGTTCCCCTCCAAGCCACACACCATCCTGGCTTGGAACTACATCGGCCCTTCCTTCACTGTCGCTGGGTCAGAATCCTGGAACTCCCTCCCTCACAGCACTGTGGGTATATCTGCACCACATGGACTGCGGTGCTTCAAGAAGGCAGCTCACCACCACCGTCTCAAAGGGCAATTGGGGATGGGCAACAAATGTCTTGCCAGTGATGCCCACATCCCATGAATGCATTAAAAAAAATCTAAGTGATACAAATCCTTTGACCAGTTTAAACACCTCGATCAGATCAGCCCTCGCTTTCCTACAATCAATGTGAGCCAATTCTAACTGCGAGTAAAGACTTTTCTTGCAAACAAAAGGAGAAATTTGCAGAAAGCAGTTCGGAAAACAAGCAAAAAGGGACCGTTTCACATTGGCGAATGTTACTTGTTAGGTTAAAATAGAGTTCTTAATTCTTCAATTGGTGCCTTTCATGACGTCAGGAGGGTCCAAGCCAATGAAACACTTTTGAAATAAAGTCACTGTTGCAATGGAGGAAACGCCACAGCGAATGGTGCGCACAGCAAGATCCCACAGTGGTCATGTAATCTTTTCCACTGATATTTGTCGAGGGATAATTACACCTAAAATATGAATACCCCTCCCCCCCACCCCACTATGAAATAATGTCATGGCATCATTTACATCCATCTGAGAGGGCAGACTGATCTCCACCAGTTATTTTTAGACTGTGGGCATGGAAATATTTATCACATGAAAACTATGTCGCTTAATCTGTCTGATACAAGTCTGAGTTGAACTGAGTGTTGTTGCATCAAGCAGATTTGGAACTCTGGGCACGGTCTATAAAATGGCATCTGGGCAGTTGCACAAAATGGACGGTATCCCCATCGGCCGCAAGTTAGGCGCCCCCTGCCCGATACCTATTCCCATTCAAGTCAGTGCAACGGAATGCCGGGTGGGCGCCGTGTGGGCGGCCGAGGGGACGGCGCCCATTGTTGCGTCTCCGCCCAGATGAAATTCCGTAACTGTTTCTGAACTGCTCCAATCCCATTAGCAGTCGAAATTCGATTTCAATTAGCTCCAGCACACGGCTACTTTTTGCAGCTTGATCTCTGTTGACAGATGTTGGCGGTGTTGTTACTGGTGAACATCTGGGTTTTCCACCTGCATCGGCAAAATGCTAAAAGGAGGTTGACAGGAAGCACAGGATAAAAAAAAACTAAATCTTGGAAGCCAGTGCACGAGGAATGGGATCACAACAGGTACTCGTTACGTGACCAGCCAATATCTACTTCAATTGACTACCTTAAATCTAAATACTGACATATAATGGGAGGCGAGAGTCGTACTGCTCATTACGCTACCACACATAACAACTATCAAGTCCTGAAATATCTTCACACTGTATCTTTCTTCCGAGTACAGTGCACAAAGTATTGTCCAATTAAAAGGTAGTATCGTCATCTATTGCTTCTATATGAGTCACATCATCAAGCAGTCGTTCTCGAACGTAAATCCTGTATTCTGTGGGTTGGAAATACATCAGGTTATTATTTAAATAATATCATTGGTGCACATCCAAAGCAGAACAAAGACAACGTACAAAGAATAAATATTACATGCATGTATGTGATTCGATCAGAATGCGATTTCAAAGATACTTCGGCCGGACTTTTTCCCTTGTCGGACAGGAGCCATCCACCAATCGAAAAGTCGGTGGCGATCCTGCCCCCTGCCGGGCCTGAAGATTCAGTCCGGATTTTACAGTCCCCAGGCCCTTAATTGGTCTTAGGCCAGATATCCACCTCATTGAGGGTGTTGGGGGTGGTTGGGGCATTGAGGGCGGCCCGATCAGGAGCCCCGCTCCCCCCAACTCCCCAGGCCGTCAGAAAGCCACCTGCTTTTGTCAAGCGGCTTTTCTCAGGCCTGGGACGCCCAGCTGCCAATGGAGATTTCAGCCTGCACGGGGTGCAGTGGGTGCAGAAAGTGATCCCAATAGCGTCACAACGGGTGCAGAGACCCACAAAAGGTTAGGTCTTCTGACTGCATGTTGCAAATGCAGAAAGTAAGAAGTGCACCGACATAAAGTGTGCATCCTACCACGTTTACTCTTGCACGTCTTCGGTTTTCTGAAGTAATACACAAAAAGGACCAGAATCAGGAGCAGGATCACAGTCGCTAAGAACCAGCCGATGATCGTCTTAACATTGGAGGATCCTGGAGTGAGTTTGTAAAAAAAAACACCAATGTAAGTCAGTTTAACGGTATCATTTCAGACATTTCTTGTACGCCAATCAATTGAACATGAAACCCTTTCTTCCCCAAAAAATTCTTGCTGTGAACGTCATCTGTGCCGGGTGCCCAAAAGAGATGCATTCGGATTTTCCCCCCAGTTATAGGCCCCACCCACTTTTCAATTCAATTGGCATCAATGTATTGGTCTCCTGGAGAAAGTATCTTAGACAGAATTGTAACAAGCTCCCAACAACTAATGGGTAAAGCAGGTGAAAACGTTGTCTTTGTGATGGATCAATGCCCTAAGATGGACCCACTGTCTTTACCCATCCGCAGACTCCTCCTGCTCATGTCAATGGCTGATGTCTGCCTCCTGTAAAGCTTATCCCTGACGTGAGATTAGGAGTGTCCTTTTTTATTCGTTCATGGGATGTGGGCGTCGCTGGGCAGGCCAGCATTTATTGCCCGTCCCTAATTGCCCTTGAACTGAGTGGCTTGCGAGGCCATTCAAAGTCAACCCCGTGGCTGTGCGTCTGGAGTCACATATAGGCCAGGCCAGGTCCGGACGGCAGACTCCCTTCCCTAAAGGACAGTAGTGAAGCAGATGGTTGAATGGTCACCATTGGATTAGCTTTGTTTCAAAAAATTTCAGACTTATTCATTAAATTAAAATTTCACGTGATAGGATTTGAACCAATGGCCTCACAACACTAGTCTTGGTCTTTAGCGTATGAGCTCAGGGGCATCACCACCACCTCCCCGTAAGGGATCGGTGTGATATTAACTCTCAAAATGGATTTGGAGATAGACTAGAAAGTGAATGAAACGAGTAAAGAGGCAGAGTGTGTGGTTAATTAGATAGCTCTACCAAGTGTCCTGCACAGACACGATAAAACTCCTTCGATGGTGTGTTAGTCTAAGGTTACAAAGCTTGGACATTTCTGTGTCTTCATTCCCAGAACTGGAAAGATTGCAATCTTCTTATTCATCACCAGTGACTGCAAGCTTATCTCTCTCACAACCATCCTGCCTTCACAGTGCATAGAAAATGTCAACAGCACATGCCCTGACCTGTTCTGCAAAAAAAAAAGGGGCCGAATATAAAGTAGGAAAGAATGCGTTCAGCATCATATAAATGATTGGTTTTCTGTACTGTGCCCTATTTCCTATGTTAGTCCACTTTCCCAGACTACCAAGAGGGGTTCAAATAAAGTTAAATGTGAATGAATGATAACAACTCAGCTTTTAGTTTCGAATGGCTAGATTTTAACATTTACCATTCCGGTTAGAAACGTTTCCATGACCTAGAATAACCTTTCATAACCTTACTGAAGCATTCAAAAGTTACTTGAAAAGCAAGAATGGACAAGGTTAGGTGGAGAAGGCAGGGGACCGGGCACTAAGTCAATGGCTCACTCGGAGAGCCGGTGCAGACACGATGGGCTGAACGGCCTCAATTGCCCCTAGTGTAGTTAGGTGGTAGGGGAATATGGGATTACTGTAGGGTTAGTATAAATGGGTGGTTGTTGGTCAGCACAGACTCGGTGGGCCGAAGGGCCTGTTTCAGTGCTCTATCTCTAAATAAAAAATAAATAAACAGTTGGGCCAAATAGCCTGTTCTTATGCGATAGCTTCTATGTAATTCTATGCAATTCAATGTCACCTTAAATTGAGGGCCTCCCCTCCTGATAAGCCCCGGCAATTCTAAATGCTTGCAATGCAAACCTCACTCACCTCGAACGGCAACGAGAACAGATTCGGTGTAAGTCGAGTTGAGTAATCTTCCATTTACTTGCACTTCGTATGAACAAACATAGCGACCTTCAATACTATCACCGCTGTTGTTTAAGGGAAAGGTGAAGGTAGAATTTGGCATTGACAAACGTTGCACTTGCCTCGATCCACTGGTACCCACTTCCAATAAGTACATCGTGCCATTTGCTGTGCCATTTTGAACCGTGCAGTTAATGAGATTTTTCCCTCCGACTGTGAATAAGTCTATTTTCGGCTTTTGCAGAGGATCTGTTTCGAAGAACACGCGGATGAATGAAAGTTCCGCAGACACGTCGGCAAGCATGTAAGTATACCGTTATACTCGAAATTAATGTACATTAGAAAGCCAAAACAGCCCGCCGCTCTCTGCAGGCGAGGTGAACCAACTGTGCCTGCCCTTAACTAATGTGGCTGAAGGTCTGTGAGTGAGCATGACCAGATTAACCATCATGCTCAGCAAGGAATTATCCGACAGTGCTGAGATCAGAATTGTGTTTTCAACCCTTTGAAAAAACAAACCTACTGAACTTGCCGAACTGAGAGGCTAACAATGTTATCGTAAGGGAACAGAGATTTAGATTAGATTAGATTAGAGATACAGCACTGAAACAGGCCCTTCGGCCCACCGAGTCTGTGCCGACCATCAACCACCCATTTATACTAATCCTACACTAATCCCATATTCCTACCAAACATCCCCACCTGTCCCTATATTTCCCTACCACCTACCTATACTAGTGACAATTTATAATGGCCAATTTACCTATCAACCTGCAAGTCTTTTGGCTTGTGGGAGGAAACCGGAGCACCCGGAGAAAACCCACGCAGACACAGGGAGAACTTGCAAACTCCACACAGGCAGTACCCAGAATCGAACCCGGGTCCCTGGAGCTGTGAGGCTGCAGTGCTAACCACTGCGCCACTGTGCCGCAGCGCAGGTGAAGAGAATGACATCGGTATTTGTATTTCTGAAGAATAGATCTTGGAGTCTGTGCAACTTAGATAAGATGGGGCCTCGCGTTCTAACAAATTCTACAAGTATCGTTATCTGGAAGATTGACTACAAGCAGCTTCCTGAGATTAAAAAGTACAGAAAGAAAGGTGAGCAACTTTGTGGGCGGGTTCAAACCCCGCGGTTTAAACAAA
Source organism: Heterodontus francisci (assembly GCF_036365525.1). Classification (NCBI taxonomy): domain Eukaryota; kingdom Metazoa; phylum Chordata; class Chondrichthyes; order Heterodontiformes; family Heterodontidae; genus Heterodontus; species Heterodontus francisci. Next base: position 369,301 of record NW_027141108.1, read on the forward strand.
GACCTCAGAATATAATTGAGTTACGTGTTTTTTTAAGGGAAACGTCATAGCCTGTCAATATAATAACCCAGGCCCATGCCCTGAAAAGGGGTACAAAAGGCTGCATTCATCAGAGACCTTTACTGCAGTCAAGAGGCAGGATCCCAACAGGTGTTGGAAGGAGCATCTGCAATTAACAGGCGCTGGCCACTTCAGCTTATTGCAAGACGAATTATTGGCAACACAGTTGAGCATTCTGACCCTGGATCTTGTTGAAGCTTTTATTTGTTGGGAGTAAAGGAATGAGCAGCTTTTAAAAATTATTTTCTTTCTCAAACTGTTAAACATGTCATCATTTTCTCTAATCAATTTAAATTTTCCATAAATATCTTAAACCGGTGCCCGTTTTTAAATCCATACAAATAAATTAACCTTATTAAGCACAACAACTTTTCGATTGAGTCCTCAATTTGTTCCCGCACAATTCGCAGGTCAGAAGGAACCTGCCTGACTGAGTGTTTGAAAAGAATAATGCTTAAATCCTTCCTGTTAAACTTACCACATGCCATGTCTCTTAAATGTCTCACATACTGTATCCAAAAATGTTATTATGTGAAACAGATCTAATTTGCATTTGAATTAATCAATTTCTGTTTCCTTTTTACCCCTTACAATACAAGAGAGGCTACATCTCAGAAGTACTTAATTGTCTATAAAATGCGTTGGACGTCCTGAATTTCCCAAGGGATGACACTGAAAGGCAAGTTTTATTCCTTGTTCTTTCACCCCTCCCTCCTTTCTTTGAAACTGACACTTCTAGTGACCACAATCGCCCTCAGCATTCAAACGTGGGAAAATTGTGGACCGCAATGAGTAAATGATTAGGTGACACCATTCGAGGGATCCAGACATTTTATCGAACAAATGTATGGTGTTATGAAAGTACTTCTGGTTTTTTTTTGAAAAAGTGTCACGGAGGAAGAGACTCAATTCTTGATGAATGTTTAAACAGTCAAGCCAGCTGAAGGAGAAGGGAATTCCCAGGGAAGGAGAGAAGACGACAACCCAGCTCAGCTTTCCAGCACCTCTCTAAAAGACCCTGAGAAGTCCACTGTGTCAACTCATCTCGCCACCCATCTTTGAAGAAAAACCTGCTAAATTATTTCTCAAAGCTGCCTGAAAAGAACTGTTGGAACAGATCCCAGTGACCCGTCTATGTGTACTCGGAGGCCAGATTATGTGCCAGTTTTGGAACACAACAATCTCATCTGCTGTTTTCTTCAAGAATTAGCACGTATTACGCTCAAGTGGTTTTCTTTTTTGTCTGTAACAGAGCTCTGAATAAAAATCCCTTTTATTTTTCCAGTTAACCAGTGTATGCGTGAGTGTATGACTGTGAGGGGCTATGGCAAAAAGGGAACTTTAAAATTTCAATCTGTGTGTTTATATTTTGTTTCATTACTGGTTTAGAGTTGTTTTATAATAAACTGAAAATGTTATAGCTCATTAAAGAAACCTGGTTAGTGTGTTCAATTCTGGGAAAAATAGAATATAAGATTGATGATATCAGTAAGTGGGAAAATGTAAATATATGCTGTGACCTGTGGCGAGTAGAACTCGAATAGACAGTGCACTCCTCGCGCCTCAGTCTTGACACAGCTAAATTCAATTCACTCAATTCTGCCCCAATAAATGGCACGGAACAAGGAACACAGCTTAGGTGGATGTGAACAGCCGCATGGTATGACTGGAAGAAATGCAGGGGACTTCTCTCTCTGCCCCGGGGAACAGCATTTATCCTGTGCCCGACATCAGCAAAGCGGGTGACGCAGTTTGCCTGCCACGTTATTCGTGGTGGGATCTTGCTGTGCGCAACAGAGCTGTTTCCTTCCCCGCATTGCCAAAGTGGCTGAACTTGGAAGTTACTGAATGGGCTGCAACATGTGTTTGGGAAGCCCTGAGATTGTGAGAGGTCCTTGATATAAAAGACAATTTATGTGTCCCTTCTTTTTTTTTGCCTGTTCTTTCTGCCCTGCATTTTCGTTCTCTCTCTCTCTCTCTGTCTTCCTGTCTTCCCTTCCTGCTTTCTTCCTTTCAATCTTCCTGCCTTTCATTCCATAATTCGTTCATTCTGCCCTTTTTATATATATATATATATATATATATTGCTCTCCTTTCCACCTTTCCTGCAAGATTATTTCATAGTTGGCATCTATGCAGTGTGATCTTCATATGCATGAAAATATATAGCCTTCTCACCTGTTACAGCGATGTACACGGAGGCATTGAGAGAAGAATTTAGGTATCGCCCAGAAAGTTGGTTTCCATACTTGCAGCTGTACGTCCCAGCATCCTTCTCAGTTAAATTGGTCAATTGAATGGTGGCGGAATTGACTCCTTGCTGGAGGTCTCGGTGGGTCAGGTAAATGTTATTGATGTAAAAGTCAATTCCCCGGCTTGTGTTTCGTTCTCCGATGGTGCAATTTATAATAACCGACTCCCCTTTCAGAAATACGTTGTAGCTGGGTTCCAAAAGTATTGTCGGCTTGATCCCTGAGACAAAACAGCATTGTAGAGGGGAATCAATGAAAACACAAACATGCACCAATTCCAATCTTCATAGCTGACTATCACAGAGAGAGGGGGGACAGAGATAGAGGGGACACAGAGATAGGGGGACAGAGAGAGAGGGCGGACAGGGAGCGAAAGGGGAGGGAGAGAGAAAGAGAGGGGGCAGAGAGAGAGGGGGACACAGAGAGCGTGGACGAGACAGAGAGGGTGCGGAAGCACAGAGGGGGAAACACAGGGAGAGAGAGACAGAGAGAGATCACTCCTGACTGATGGATATCTATCTGGAATACTCCACATCATTACAACAAGTGTGCGGGAAAATATTGACTACTTGTGCAAGCAAATAATGCCAGCCATCTCATGAAATCAGTGTCTAACATCACGATGAGAAAATAAGTCAATAAATTAGTCTTCTCGTTTGAAGCTTCTTCACAAAAATGCGCATTTGTTGTCGTTTTAATTCATAATAAGATAAATATTGAATGCCACTATCTTTCTGAAATTGCCTATGTCATTTGGTGATACAGAACTTGAGTATTGCTGAAACCAGAGACATTTGTCAAAGCTTTCCATCTTGCACTCATCAGGACAATTCGCAAGAATGCCAATGTAAGGGAGAGCAACAACTTTATCCTGTATGAGAAGAGAGTGCTGATCGGTTGGCAAGTGGATTCTGATTGGTGGAGGTGTTGCCATGGAGAATGCACCAGTTTATGGTGACTGACAGTTACCTGCCCAGCTTTGCTTGAAATTTAAACCAGGCATCTTGACCCTGATTGGTCAAGGCATTGCCCTGAGGAATGAACCAGCGAATGGCTGTCACTTATTTTGTTTAGCTGCAACAGGCGCAATGTGTGCACATGTTCTTTCTGTCTGCAAAGAGCAGGGCCCTGTGTATTAATATATGCAGCTTCCAGTACGCGCAGATGCACCACACTTCGAGCCCGACTGATGATCTTAAACTGGTTGTCAGCGTAATTCTTAGCACACTGAGGATTATTTAGCAAATGTTGTGCAATCGCGGAATCACATCTAATGTTGGACACTGTGTTTTGCATACCGCAAGCACAGGCTGGTTGGGCACGGTTTGTACCTTGCCCATTGCGAACAGCGGAAGGGACATGTTTGACACAATCCACCAGTCTTTGTGATGTGCGGCCAATATGCCAAGCATCGCCCTGGCATTGAAATTCATGTACTGCAATACTGGTGCATTCTCCATGGCAACGCCTCTACCAGTCAGAGTCCACTTGCCAACCAATCAGTACTCTTTTCTCACACAGTTTAAATCTGCTGCTTTCCCTTACATGAGTATTCTTGCGGACTGTTCTGATGAGCGCAAGATGAATAGCTTCTCCAAAATGTCTCTGTGTACCACGATGCTTTGAAAATGGCACCATTTTGTTCTCCACGGTAAAACTGTCAATTAGGATGGGAATATTTTAGAATGGCACTGCCCTTACCGGAACAAATGACACTGGCATCCTCTCCGTGATGGCAGTTGTGCTGACCCCAAAACCTGGACGTGCAGTACCACAGCACCGATTCATCTCCGCGGCAGGCGACATCGTCCAACCATATGGGTCCGGCGCCCCTTCCGAAGCGAGCGTGCGTTGGCGCGGCGACAGCGTTTCCGCACCCCAGAGCACTGCAGACAACTTTGGCGTCCAGCAATCCCCACTGGTCATCACAGATGGTCCCCCAGCTGTCGCCGAAGGAGATCTCCACTCGGCCCTCACAAGGGTTACTCCCGTTCACCAGTCGCTGCTCCATGCTTTCTGTTCGGGTGATAAAAGAGGTTTTACACTCCAGGCCATTCGGCCCATCGAGTCCACGCCAGCTCTCCATGGAGCTGTGCAGTCAGTCCCACTCCCCGGCTCAACCCCTTACCCCCTGCAAGTCTATTTCTCTCAGCTGGCCGTCCAACTTCCTTTTGAAGTCTGTGATCATCTCTGCTTCCACCCTGCCCTTGTGGGCAGCGAGTTCCAGGCCATTAGCACCTCCTGCATTAAAAAGTGCTTCCTCATATTCCCCCTGCATCTTTTGTCCAAGACTTTCAATCTGTGTTAATGGGAACAGCTTCTCCTTGTCTAGTCTAGGTAAGCTTGTCATAAACTTGTACACGTCTAATAAATCTCCCCTCAATCTCCTTTGTTCTAAGGAGAACAAGTCCAGCTTTTCCAACCTAACCTTGTAACTGAAATCCCCCCCCATCCCTGGAACCATTCTGGTAAACCTCCTCTGCACCCTCTCAAGGACCCTCACCTCCTTCCTGAAGTGTGGTGCCCAGAACTGGACACAATTCTCCAGCTGGGGCCCAGCCAGAGCTTCATAAATGTTCAGCATAACCTCCCTGCTTTTGTACTCTGTGCCTCTCCTTACGAATCCCAAGATCCCCTCTGCTTTACTGACCACTTTCTCAATATGCCCTGCCACCTTCAAAGATCGATGCACAGGCACCCCCAGGTCCCTCTGTTGCTGCACACACTCTTTGGGACTGTGCCAATGTATATACATTGCCTCTCCCTCTTCCTTCTGCCAAAATGCGTCGCCTCACGCCCGCCAGTGTTAAAGTCCACCTGCGACCACTCTGCCCATTCTGCTGGCCTCGCACTGTCCCCTTGCAGGGGGTTTCTATGGGGCATCTCCAACTTGTCCAACTGTTTGTTCCTTATCGAAGCCTTTGCCCAGTTGCCCGAACACTCTGAGGTTGAAATTCGTCTTGGGCTGGAGCCTATCGGCCGCCTATAATACATCCCACCCGCCTTTCAGCTCCATTGACGTCCAATGGGTGAGCGGTCAATCCCCAGCAGTGGCAATATCGGGTGGTATTGGACCGGCTGCCCATTCGGAGCGGCAGTACCATCAACGACAATGGACTGGGATACACCTTCGGGTGGTCTAATGGGAACTTGATGCACTGCTGCCCAAGACGAATACCAACCTCCGAATTTGAATTTCACATCACACACTAATACTTGTGGTAGTTAGAACGCAGAAACCAGACGCACCAGCTCGGCTGAACAGCAGAGCGGACGCAAAACGAGCAGTCAGGATCCGTGCTGTACCGGCCGCCCAATAATCAATTCCACTGAAGTCAGTTAAGCGGACTATTGGCTAAACCACGTAACAGGCAGCCGATGGGAAACTGCCCATTTTGCACCCACTGCCCAACACCTCTCCCTAATCCACAGGGACCAACACCGTTCAGCCACGCCCATTTCAAAGCCATTCCCCGCTTAGCTCCATCCGATGAACTGCAACGGAAGGAGAAGTTATTCGTGGCGTGTAAATGAGTGCCCAATTTTTTTTTTTGTTGTAGCTGCAATCCCAGAAGGCCTCGGGCATCTCTCGACATTAGAGAGAGAGAGAGAGAGAGAGAGAGAATTGCTAATGTATCGCTTGATGATCACCACAAGGGGAAGGTAGATCACCATGAATGACCATAGCCAGTCGGGGGAATTGAACCCACACTGTCAGCATTGCCTTGATATCACCCTCTCGCTAACTGATGAAGTGTCCCATTTGATCCCGCCTATTCTACACGATTACTCAAAGTTAAAATTGCTCCCCTTATAAGCAAGAAATCATGGAAAATGCAATGCCACCCACTGTCTATCCCCATGCACGACAAAATAATACCCCCAAAACCTGAACAGGATTAGAGTGGTCCTCCACAATTGTCGCTAAAATAAACACAAAACGCTGCTGAGGCTGGAAATGTGAGAACAAAAGGGAAAGGTGTTTTAATAGGGCAAGGGGGGTAGGAGAGAGTATATAACAAAGCAGTCATGGGACAAAGGCAGAGAGCGTGTTAATGCTTGTGGTGAAAGACTGAATACCAGCTGGGCCACATGACTGTAGATGTGCTCGTGACCATTCCTGAATGTCCGATTTCACTGTCATTATTGAAGTCGCCTACCTGCGATGGTTATTGAAAGGGCTTCGCTTTGGGTCGAGTTGTACCCTCGTCCCACTATCGTCGTTCGGTACGCACAAGTGTAATCCCCTTGATTGGCCATGCTTGTATTTGCAATGGTAAACTCGGCTACAAAGTCCCGCACAGACATCCGAGCATTGGCCAAAAGACCATCTTGGTAGAGGTGGAAGTCACGCGTGCGGTACGGTTTCGGGGCTGTGCACAAGATAGTGAGCAATTGGCCCTGTGGAAACTTCTCGAATTCCGTGTTCATGGAGATAATGGGTCTTTCCACGCTACCTGAAAGAGAACACAGGTGAATGGTATGCCGGGAAAAGCTGTTTTTACACACACTTCCTGAAATGGGTGCAGCAAGGCAGCCCAAGCAACTCACATCTCTCAGCTCGACATTGCGTTGAGCACTCCGGATTCTCAATCTGGGGGAACAGACTGAGAACAGGATTTCAAAAGCGGGAAGGCGATGACACTGTGGTTTGGATGCAGTGGGGCCAGGAGATGCAGGAATCGAGAGCTGGAATCCAGGAATCACAGGCACCGCTCGCTGGAGCTGATGCACTGGTGGAAAGGTGTCACTACAGATCACACTTCACAGAGTGGTTTTGTTATAAATGTGCAAGCAGGAATGTATGATAGAATACGGAAGAGAGACAGAATGGCCCCAAACTGAGGAGTAAATTATGTCTTCAAATCATGTTCGAAATAAACAAACGCCTACAACCCATTGGCATTTGTTGTCAATTATCTTAGAGTCATAGAGATATACAGCACAGAAACAGGCCCTTCGGCCCACCGTGTTTGTGCCAGCCATCAAGCACCTACCTATACTAATCTCATTTTCCAGCACTTGGCCCGTAGCCTTGTATGCTATAGCATTTAAAGTGCTCATCTAAATACTTCTCAAATGTTGTGAGGGTTCCTGCCTCTACCACCTCTTCAGGCAGTGCGTTCCAGATTCCAACCACCCTCTGGGTGAAAAGATTGCTCCTCAAATCCCCTCTAAGCCTCCTGCCCCTTGCCTTCAATCTATGCCCCCTGGTTATTGGCCCCTCCGCTAAGGGAAAAAAGTTTCTTCCTATCTAACCTATCAATGCCCCTCATAATTTTGTCCACCTCAATCAGGTCCCCCCTCAGCCTTCTCTGCTCTCAGTAAAACAACTCCAGCCTTTTCAGTCTCTCTTCATAGCTGAAATGCTCCAGCCCAGGCAACATCCTGGTGAATCTCCTCTGCACCCTCTCCAGTGCAATCACATCCTTCCTATAGTGTGGTGCCCAGAACTGAACACAGTACTCCAGCTGTGGCCTAACTAGCGTTTTATACAGCTCCATCATAACCTCGCTGCTCTTATATTCTATGCCTCGGCTAATAAAGGCAAGTATCCCATATACCTTCCTAATCACCTTATCGACCTGCGCTGCAGCCTTCAGTGATCTCTGGACAAATACACCAAGATCCCTCTGACCCTCTCTACTTCCTAGGGTCCTACCATCCATTGCATATTCCCTTGCCTTGTTAGGCCTCCCAAAATGCATCACCTCACACTTCTCAGGATTAAACTCCATTTGCCACTGCTCTGCCCATCTTACCAGCCCATCTATATCGTCCTGTAATCTAAGGCTTTCCTCCTCACTATTTACTACACCACCAATTTCCGTGTCACCTGCGAACTTACTGACCATACCTCCTATATTCACGTCCAAATCATTAATAAAACTCTGCCCTCTCGTCACTGACCCTCCTGACGGTCAGCAAGCTTCCTCCACGTCTATTCTCTGACAAGCCCTGACAATCCTGAACACCTCGATTAACTCGGCCCCTTCACCTTCTCTGCTCTAAGAAGAGCAATACCAGCTTCACCAGTCTCTCCACATTTACTGAAGTCCCCGAATCCCTGGGACCATTCTTGTCAACCTCCCTCCGCACCCTCTCCAAAGCCTCGACATCCTTTCGAAAGTCTGCGGTGTCCTAGAATTGGGGCAGAATCCTCCAGCTCAAGCACAAAACCACATTCCCTTGCCCAAGCTAGCATTGTGATAAATCTCCTTTGAAGCCTCGCCAAAGGCCTGTCATTCTGTGCAGTGTTCATCGCATGATGTATCCCGGTTGAACATGCATTTCAGAAGTGAAAATGAATTCAGAAGGACAGTATTTGAATGGGCGACTCACTTGCGATTGTTACCTTGACCCGGTCGCTGTGAGTTGACGAGTACAGCTTGCTTTTGATCAGCACTTGGAACATGCAGGTGAAGAAGCCTTCCTGGTGCAAGGTTACATTTTGCACAGTTAAGACGGCGCTGGATGCTGAGATCGGCCCCACAGAGGTAACAGCACCAGACTCCCCGACTTTGTAGAGGTAAAATGTTATCACCGCAAAGACGCTGGAGGAGGAGCATCGGAAATTTGCGGCTTCACCTTGAACAAAGGCGGCGGACAATCGCAACACGGAAATCGATGGCCTCTGCAGTTTATCTGCATCGAAAGAAGAGAGTGAGCTGGTGGCCCCGATCAAACCGGACCATCATGGGCCAAGTGTAAAATGGGCAGGGGCCGCATCTGTCGCCCATTCTAAATCCCGCCCAATAGTGAAGTCAATGCAACTGAATATCTAGTGAGGACTGGAGCAGAGGGCAAGATGAATTTCCCACCCATTCAGAAATATAACATAACCACACGCATCAGCCATTTCCCTTCCATGTTTTTAATCACCAAGAGCATATTGGGAATGGAGATGTACATGACTGAAGCACATCTCGTGGATTGTGACAAAAGGCATCGCTTGAAAGTTATTCAGAGAATATCTGTCAATCGAGTAATTTTGGTTACATCTTAACATGTGAATATTATCATCACGATACTGACTGGGGGGTTCTGGATAGAAGATTGGTTAGCCAACAGGAAACAGAGAGTGGGCATCAATGGGTCATTTTCTGGTTGGCAGGATGTAATGAGTGGTGTGTCACAGGGATCAGTGTCGGGGTCTCAACTTTTTACCATTTATATAAATGACTGGGATGAAGGGACTGAAGGTATGGTTGCTAAATTTGCTGAAGACACAAAGATAGGTAGGAAAGTCAGTTGTGAAGAGGACATAAGGAGGCTACAAAGGGATACAGATAGGTTAAGTGAGAGGGAAAAGATCTGGCAAACGTAGCCCGAGTGGGAAAATGCGAAATGGTCCATTGTGGCAGGAGGAATGAAAAAGAAGCATATTAGCAAAATGGTGAGAGATTTGCAGAGCTCTGAGATGCAGAGGGATCTGGGTGTCCGGGTGCATGAGTCACCAGAGGTTAGTATGCAGGTACTGCAAGTAATTGGGAAAGTTAATAGAATGTTGTCGTTTATCTCGAGGGGAATTGAATATAAAAGTAGGGAGGTTATGCTTCAGTTCCACAGGGAATTGGTGAGACCACATCTAGGGTACTGTGTGCAGTATTGATCTCCTTATTTAAGGAATTATGTAAGTGCATTGGAGGCAGTTCGGAGAAGGTTTACTCGACTAATACCTGGAATGGGTGGGCTGTCTTATGAGGAAAGGTTGGACAGGCTAGGCTTGTATCCGCTGGAGTTTAGAAGAGGAAGAGGCGACTGAACTGAAACAGATAAGATCCTGAGGGGTCTTGACAGGGCGGATGTGGAAAGGATGTTTCCCCTTGTGGGAGAATCTTGAACTAGGGGGTCAATGTTTAAAAATAAGGGTCGCCCATTGAAGACAGTGGGTCATGCGACTTCAGAGATCTCTTCCTCAGAAGGCGGTGGAAGCACAGTATGTTTGAATGTCTGTCTTGGCAAGGACCACCAAGAACAACAAAAGCAACAACTTGGGATAGAAATTGGACTCAGTTGCGTGCACAAAATGGGCATAGAGAAGGGTGAGGGCCCTGGAGGGGTTTGACAGCAAGAATGAGCACAGGCAGGGGAAAATCAGGATTATCACATCAGCCACCCTTACACGCCTCGTCTTACAGGCAATTCTATTGTCCTCAATTGGACTGACAGCCAGGCGGCGTGTTTAACTGACGGAGGGTGTGGTGCAATCTCAAAAGTCAAAAGTCTCGTCCACAATATCTTACCCAGAGGGAATCCTGAATTGGGAAGCGACAGGGAAGAACGAAAGAATTCATTCTCACTTCATGCAAATGGATGGGGGCATCTGTGGAGCCCACGTAAAAGTGACGCAAACGGGGGTTACAGACTGAAAATTCATGGCGGGATGTGTCACTCAGTGGGCAGTCACCATTCGGCCTTCCGCTATGCACAGTGCCTGAAGTCTAGTGGCATTGCAGACAACGGAATCAAACACCAGGTCTGGCATCAAAAGGATTGGGGGTGGCGCTGATCTGAATATCGCCTGTTTTGCATCACCGCATGTGACAAATTACAGCCCTTCCAAATATTAATTTGCCTGCCACTACTATTTGCTTCCCAAAGGCTTCCATGAAGTTCTGAGTCCGACGCCTTTCGCACATTCAAACACCAAACTGGATCGTGCACCCTCCAGTCCTTGATGCTGCAGTAACCCGAGGGAACTCACAAATAGGCTTCCATTATGCCCGTCTCAAGGGGCATCGAGCTCCTTACCAGCGGGGCTGAAAATGGACTTTGGTAGCCATGCAGATCACCCTGATTGGAGCTCTGAAGGGATGCCTCTCCTTACCTGTCACGGTCACCTTCACCCGGTCGCTCTCCGTCGAGTTGTGGAGCTTCCCCGAGCGCTTTAGCTGAAACAAGCAGGCGTAATGTCCATCGTCAGCATATGTGATGTTGGCGATGGAAAAGGTCACAGCGAAGCCCGCCATTGGCACGGCCTGGTAGGTCACCGAGGTTGCCCCGTCAATCTTGAGCAAGAGGAAGATGGCCCCGGTGAAGACTGTGGAGGCCGTGCACCTAACGCTGACAAACTCGCCAATGGAATATTTGCCAGAGTCTCGGAAGAGCTGAATATTTGGTTTGGTTGGCTTTTCTAGAATGAACGGGAGGGAGGGAGATTAACTTAGCCAATGAAGTGTTGCAAAATCACATAACCACAGAACAAGGCCACTCAGCCTACCGTGCCGAGGATGAGAACACCTTGAAAGAACGATTGAATTGTTCCCACACTTGCTCCCACTGCCTAAGCTTTCCAACATAGCCTCGCTATCAAGGCAGGATTTATCCGAGTATGCCATCAAGGAGCCGCTAGCCGAACTAAAGACAGTGGGAATCGGTGGGAAAACTCTCCACTGGTTGGAGTCATTGCGAGCACAAAGGAGGATGGTTGCGGTTGTCGGAGGTCAGTCATCTCAGTCCCCAGGACATCACAGCAGGAGTTGCTCGGGGTGGTGTCCTAGGCCCAACCATCGAAAGGTCAAAAGTGGGGATGTTTGCTGACCATTGGACAAAGATCAGCACCATACGCGACTCCTCAGATACTGAAGCAGTCTGTGTAGAAATGCAGCAAGACCTGGACAATATCCAGGCTTGGGCTGATAGGTGGCAAGTAACATTCACGCCACACAGGTGCCAGGCAAAGACCATCTCCAACAAGAGAGAATCTAACCATCTCCCCTTGACATTCAATGGCATTACCATCGCTGAATCCCCACTATTAAAATCGTGTGAGTTACCATTGACCAGAAACTGAACTGGAGTAGCCATATAAATACCGTGGCTACAAGAGCAGGTCAGAGGCTGGGAATCCTGTGGTGAGTAACTCACCTCCTGACTCCCCAAAGCCTGTCCACCATCTACAAGGCACAAGTCAGGAGTGTGATGGAATACTCTCCACTTGCCTGGATGGGTGCAGCTCCAACAACACTCAAGAAGCTCGACACCATCCAGGACAAAGCAGCCCGCTTGATCGGCACCCCATCCACAAACATTCACTCCCTCCACCACCGACGCACAGTGGCAGCAGTGTGTACCATCTACAAGATGCACTGCAGCAACGCACCAAGACTCCTTAGACAGCACCTTCCAAACCCGCGACCTCTACCAACTAGAAGGACAAGGGCAGCAGACGCATGGGAACATGACCACCTGCAAGTTCCCCTCTGAGCCATCCTAACTTGGAACTATATCGTCGCTCCCTCACTGTCACTGGGTCAAAATCCTGGATCTCCCTTCCTAACAGCACTGTGGGTGTACCTACCCCACATGGACTGCAGCGGTTCAAGAAGGCAGCTCACCACCACCTTCTCAAGGGCAATTGGGGATGGGCAATAAATGCTGGCCTGGCCAGCGACGCCCACATCCCATGAACAACTAAACAAAAAAAGCCTACTGGCTCAAACCTAGACGATCACTTACCTATCACAGTGATCTTGACTCTGTCACTCATGGTGGAATTGTACAACTTTCCCCTTCTCTGTAACTGATACATGCAGGTGTAATATCCGCTCTGGCTCATGTTGATGTTTTTGACAGTGAATGTGACGTTGGAATACTTTGCTTCTGCCACCAAGGAACTCACAGAGGTGGACTCGCCGAGTTTGTGCAATTGAAATGTTCCTCCCTTGTAGTAATTGGGCGAGGCGCATTGAATGCTGAAAGACTCCCCTTGAGCAAATATACTGGATGTCCTTAACACATCTATTTCTGGGCTTTGTAACTGATCTGGGTCAAAAGAAAATACAGTGAATCGAAAATCTGTATCGCACCGCAATGGCATATAAATCAATAGAGGCATAATATCAGGTGTCATTGCCACAAAGAGTATACTCTGCTCATTATAATGACAGTAAGGAGTTCTTTCATCATCATTTCACTGGATGTAAGTTGTTCACTGCAGGCCAACGTTAACCTGACACGAACACTTCTCAAATGAACAGTTAAAAATGGGAGACGTTGTGCAGTGCCTGTCACCACATCCTGAAATGCGGAACAGCCCATGAAATACGTTTTGTTGGACTTGTATCTTTATAATGGTACATTTATAAAGCTCTGGTTGGGCGCCAATTGGAGCATTGCGTCCAGTTCTGGTCACCACACTTCGGGAAGCAGGTGAGGGTCCTTGAGAGGGTGTGGAGGAGATTTACCAGAATGGTTCCAGGGACGAGGGATTTTAGTTACAAGGTTAGGTTGGAAAAGCCGGGTTTGTTCTCCTTAGGACAAAGGAGATTGAGGGGAGATTTAGTAGAGGTGGACAGGATTATGACATTAGACAAGGTAGACAAGGAAAATGGCTCTGTGACTCTATGCAATGGAGGGAATGGCAGAAAGATGCGACCAGAGGGCAGACGGGTCCTCAGTGCGATGTCTCGTGCAGGTGACCGCATCTCCGTTACGATATGTGGCACTACCCGCTGGAGGCAGTGCCCACGACTAATGTCCACCCTCTCGCCATGCCTACTTCCACCCTTCCCTTCCACAAGGCAGATACGCACCTGAACAAATGACGCCAGCATCGTTCTTCTGTCGGCAGGTCCGGGGGCTGATCGTCTGGATCGGGCAGGACCACAGGAATAACTCGGACCCATTGCACCGGACGTTGTCCAGCAAAATCGGGCCTGCCCCTTCTCCAAACTGGCCACCGGAAATGGCCGATTGGCCAAACCCACATCCGACCTGATTGCAAACAACCTGGACATCCAGAATGTCCCACCCGGAATCACAGATAGTGCCCCAGGTGCCATTGTAGTAAGCCTCGACTCTACCCGAACAGGAATTGGGCCCATCCACCAGTCGAAGTTTAGCGTTATCTGAAAAACCACAAGGAATACAAGATTAATGACCCTAAAAAGCATGACAGAAATTCACTGAAATGTATGCCGTTTGCCCTGTTGCGTAATCCAAAAAGATGGGGACGAATGACATGGCATGGAATGAATTATATACAATTCACAGCACACAAAAATCAACCATTCGGCCCAACAGCTCCGTGCCAGCCCTTATACACCACCTGAGCCTCCTACCACCCTCTTCATCTAACGCTAACTGCATATCCTGCTATTCCCTTCTCCCCAGCTTTTCCCAAAGTGCATTTCTACTATTCTCCTCAACCAACCCATGTTAGGAGAGTTCCACTTTCTCGGCATTCCCTTGGCCAAGCAGATTGTCCTGACCTCTGCAAGTCTGACCCCGAGCTTCCAGTTGCTTTCACCACCCTCCTCTCGCGTGCCCACATGTCTGCCCTTGGCCTGCTGCAGTGTCCCAGCGAGCCTCAAAACAAGCTCAAGGAACATCACCTCACATTCCAAGTGGGCACTATGCAGCCTTCTTGACTCAACATTGAGTTCAACAATTTCAGAGCATGACTTTTTTTCTGAAACGGGTTTTTCTTTTGCTTTTGGATAGAGCTGTTCATTATTCTGCCATTAACACTCTCTCTGGACTAATACTTTGTCCTTTGTCACAACTATTAGCACTCCATTTGCTCTGTGACATCTCTGTCATTTAATCTCTCCTGCTCTCTGCCCTATCCCTTTTTTTCCTTCTTCCCTGCTCACCCTTTCACTTTGACACTTTCTGTTTCTCCTGTCCTGAATTCTTGGCCGGATTTATTAGTGACTATCTCATACTCATGGCCCTGGGCTTAAGATTTCACGGAAAGCGAAAATATTTTCTCAGGGTCTACCCTACGGAGCCCCTTGCTATCTTTCTTTAAGGGACAGCCTCTAGTATGTCACCCCTTGACCTCCTCTTTGTCAGGAAAAAAAAGGATTCCAACTTGCGCTGATAGTTTGAACCTCTCGAACCTCAATGATCTGGAATCAAACATGAGTTAAATTGTGATGAAGTGATTTTTTTTCTTTCTCTTTCACAAGGAAACGTTTTCCACTCCTTCGCGTCACCAGAATATAGGAACAAAGGAGCAGGAATAGATCATTGAGACACTCGAGTCTGTTCTGCATTTTTGTTTTTATTCTGCCATGGGATGTGGGCATCGCTGGCAAGGCCATGCATTCGATGCCCATCCCTAATTGCCCTTGAACTGAGTGCCTTTGCCAGGCCATTTCAGAGGGCAGCGGGGAGGCAACCACATTGCTGTGAGTCTGGAGTCACATATAGGCCAGACTGGGCAAGTTCAGCCCTGGGTAGCTACCAGTGTGCGCCCATTTATAGCGACTGTATTGTGATTTATCACCTAGATCGGACGACAGATGATGCCATTACGGTGTGGAGTGAAGGAAAAGTGCTTACTTGAAAATGGTCCTTACCTATGACCTTGATCTCCTTCGATTCGCTGCTTTCGGACACAAAAACGAGCTCCGACACTTCCAGTTGATAGCTGCACC
>NW_027141108.1:392500-428389 GCF_036365525.1 Heterodontus francisci
AATTCCAATTTTCTTTTGACTGTTACTATTGAAAATCATGCCACCAAACTTTTAGCCAGTGCATTCCAGACCAGAACTCGCCGTGTTAACAACAAATCAACCTTCCCTCTTTTTTATAGTCATTTCCTTAAAACTTTGTCCTTTGATGAACGACCCACCTGCCAGTAGGAGCACTTCCAAGGGACTTTATTAGAAACGACCTCCCCACCCCACGCAGTGCTGAACATCTCGATTCAGCTCATGATCTACCCTGCCCTAATGAGAACTGTTTTCTCCTCTCCACCAAAGGAAAGACCGTCATTCCTAGTATCATCACTGTGCTTGCTTGTATGGGACATAGAAAGCATATCACGAAGCTGCATGACCAATACCCCAAAAGGTTTCTGGGGTCCACGAGGAAGCAAATTGTGAAGGAGATATGATATTAGTACAATGCCCTCCCTCCTAACCCATCAGAGGGCGGCTGTCTGTATTTGTGGTGAGGTTCACGACTTAGTGACACCAGGCTATTTGCACCTGGAAGATGCCGACAGACAACAAGTTGCAGTTCCGGGGTTGTATGAGGCATGGACCTTGACATTCCGTTCTGCTGGTCAATTCCTTCTGTTGAATACTCAATATGAACGCTGTCTCTCGCCATTGAAATTGACCATACTTTCCATCTAATTCTCAGCCAACTACTAACCTAGTAAATGGTTAAGTGTAACTGCACAGGGGAACTCCGTGAAGCAGAGGATATTTAACTTAGACCTGAACAAAACAGCTGTAACAATATGCGTGACCAAATCAATCCCAATTTGTCACATAAATCGGTGAAATTCGACTTGAAGGGACGGGGAAGACGGGTGATATCATATGGAATGCCAGTGACATCTCATTTGATAATCAGATCTATCATCTGGATTTAAGGCCGAGAGTTGAAAAGGCGGCCGGTGCAATGTCACTTATTTTCCATTAACACTCTCGAAACGACTGCTCAATAACGTTTCCCCGAGCTACCATTTAAAATGCAACAGTCCAGATCAGGGAGAAAAAGAACCCTATGAGTTGGATAGTCCTATTCTTTTTACAGGTAGAGTATAATGCAAATAGAGACACAAGGAGTAATGGTACATTGTTGCACTGTGGAATAAATGCTGTTATCATCCTGTAGTATATTTTTTCCGGGAAATATGTGGTGTGTCTTTAAGACAGCAAAGGATCAGTACTGCTTTAAGAAAAAACAGGCCTCAGGAGTTACTGAGAAAGTGCATTTTGGTTGCTGTTGGATGCAACCATGCAGAGAGAGAACGAACCAATTTTAAAAGATGCATCCTGGTTGCCTTGGATACAGCTACTTGGACTGAACATCGAGAGATACATTTGTTACAGTTTAATTTTGAACTGGCTTACAGTGGAAGAAACAGCCTGTTCTAACAGAGGGCACAGACAGAGAGCTCTGTGTTCGCACCTGAAAGGAGATCTCTCAGACCATTTAAACTGAAGGAAGAAAATGTACTCTGTTTATTTACTATTCTCTCTCAAAATTCAAAAAACATCAAGCCAAACAGAGATCTCTGATAATATAAACTGAAGGAAGGGAAGTTAGACAGCAACAATCAAGAATTCTGAAGCCAAATTGATTCATTGAACAGTGTTTGCAAGTTGCTAATTGTAGAAATTCATCACTCGAGAAGGAAAGCAACAATTTTGACTTCTGGATTAGACTACGGACTGCTCTATTGTTGAATAACCTTTTGTCCCCATCGGACGGCTGTGAGGACTTCAAACAACGTTGGACTGCTCCACATCCGGCAGGGGCGTAAATTTGCAAGGGCTCAATTTTTTATTCTAATTCAAATGCTCTTTATATCTTAGTAGTGTTTAAGAATTTCGTTTTCCTGATTAAACAGTTAATTAGTTGAATTAAAGACACTTGGTTTGGTTAGCCTCATTCGAGGGGTAATACATGGTACAATTTGGCTGGGTCTTTAATTTGGGGCGTTTAAATATGATATGTTAGGCTATCTGTGGAGGGACGGGATTGAGTTAACAGTGTGTTTCTCCCACCACAATCAGAATCGTATATTTTAATAGGAGGCATTGACAAGAGTGGTCGGTTGTAACGATGCTAATATATATATGATGACTGATGCTTCAATAAGAATATTTAAACTACTTCTGGTCATTACGCATTCCAGGACCGAAGCCAAGATTATCCGTGCTTCCTGATTATGATGTCTTTGTAAAAGGCGAGTCCCTGACTTTGAAATGCACACTTAAAAGTCACAATGCAAGCAAGCGGCTGGAATTTTTACGGAACAGTGTTTATCTTTCACACCAAGAATTGAATCCCGAAGACATCTCTGCAACGTTAAATCTCAAGAATATCGGTGAAGGTGATCAAGGGGATTATACTTGTCACTATGTATACTTAGAGGGAGATCAGTGGATACATTCAACTCCGAGTGATCCAGTGCAAGTGACCATCACAGGTGAGATCTGCAGCTAAATCTCGGGAGATTTCAAGTTGAAAACGAAGCTGAATGGGAATTCAGCAACAGACAAATTTACCAATTGCGATCAAACAAGGATTTTCTTTCGCGTGTGTTCATTTGTGGGAGTCGCTGACTGGGCCCGCATTGATTGCCCATCCCTAAGTACCCCTGGCAACTGAGTGGCTTGCATGCTGAGCCATTTCAGACAGTAGTTAAGAATCAGCCACATTGCTGTGGGTCTGGAGCCACATTTAGGTCAGACCGGGTAAGGACGGCAGATTTCCTTCCCTAAAAAAAATTAATGAACCGGATCGGATTTTACTTTAGACAAACTGGGAAGCACATTAGTCATCTACGGATGTGTGGCATTCGAATGTAGAAAGAAATCGGAGAAAAGGTAACTTGTACATGTGTTAACAAGACCACAAATAAGTATAGTGAAATAATTATCCAGTATCAATGAACAGCAGAAACAATAATGAATTGGAATACTTTATTGTCAGTGCGTTTCCTCCTTAAAACCTTAATTAGGGATGAGCAACAAAGGCTGGCCTTGCCAATGACTCTCTGAAGAGTTTTGTTTTTAAAACTTATCTTGGGTCAACAATTTATGCACAGCGGGATGACAAAATTGACTCCGACTTTGATACACGTGATCTGCATCCTGATGATCATAAGCAGTGAGCTCCTGTTGTCTGTATTGTGAACAAAAAGTGTCATGTAATTGCGCCACATAATGGTGACTGCTCAGGCATAACGCATGTATGGGCCTTTCAATTTAACTTCCCTTCTGTTTTCCTGCACAGATACACTTACAAAGCCAAGAGGAAATTCTGCAGGTACTGGTCACCGCCATTTATCAGTAAAAACATTACTCCCAATTTCACACTGTCTTATTATTAGGGTTGATACAGAGACTCTCGCTGTTTCTTTATGCCATGTAAGCATTACATCCTGCGCTTTTGAAACTAAAATTAATGATGGGCACGTTTGCTCCGCTTGTTTGAATCAAAGATCAACTCAACATTCATGCTTTCGTTGTCAAGACCCAATGGGATTGGTAATGAAGGATCCAGGTCGAATCGGATCTGTCTAATGATTGACCCATCTGTGTCTGTCTGTCTGTCCTTCCGTCTGTCTATCTATCTATCTGTCTGTCTATCTATCTATCTATCTGTCTGTCTAGCTATCTATCTATCGATATGTCTGTCTGTCTATCTATCTATCTATCTATCTGTCTGTCTGTCTGTCTATCTATCTATCTGTCTGTCTGTCTATCTATCTATCTATCTATCTATCTATCTATCTGTCTATCTATCTGTCTGTCTGTCTATCTATCTATCTATCTATCTATCTATCTATCTATCTGTCTATCTATCTATCTATCTATCTATCTATCTATCTATCTTTCTATCTATCTATCTATCTATCTATCTGTCTGTCTGTCTGTCTGTCTGTCTGTCTGTCTGTCTGTCTATCTATCTATCTATCTATCTATCTATCTATCTATCTATCTATCTATCTATCTGTCTGTCTGTCTGTCTGTCTGTCTGTCTGTCTGTCTATCTATCTGTCTGTCTGTCTGTCTGTCTGTCTGTCTGTCTATCTATCTATCTATCTATCTATCTATCTATCTGTCTATCTGTCTATCTATCTATCTATCTATCTATCTATCTATCTGTCTATCTGTCTATCTATCTGACATGCGTTCAGTTGATCCATCCAACCTGATAAGTATTGGTTTTCCTTTATGCTTGCCTCTTTCGAAATCCAGTTCTGATGAAAGAGTTTTCTTTTGATGCTAACACATACTGACCAAAAGGATAACTGTAAGAAAATAACTTATTTTGGATTTTATTGACTGCTTTATTTATGTAGTTGCCCATTTATACTTGAACACATCCAGCTTTCACAAAGGTGTATTAATGGCAATAATGTTATCTGGATGAGTGCAGCTCCAGCAACACTCAAGAAGTTCAACACTATCCCTGACAAACCAGCACAGTATGATTGGTACCTCACCACCAGATTTAATGTTCAGTCCCCCCCCCCCACTCCCACCCGCCCCCCCCCCCCCACCTCCCCCCCACGCACATGCGCACAGTAGCTAACATGGTGAAGTGCAGCAACTCGCCAAGTCTCCCACGACAGCACCTTCCAAACCCGTGACCTCTACCACTGAGAAGGTCATGAGCAGCAGGTCCATCGGGACAACACATGCTCCCCTCCGAGTCACTCACCATCGCGACTTGGAACGATATCAACTTTCCTGCACGTTCGCCAGGTCAAAATCCTGGAATTCCCTCTGTACCAGCACAATGGGTGTACCTGCACCACATGGACTGCAGCGGTTCAAGATCCCGGCTCACCAGTACCTTTTCAAGGGCCATTAGGAATGAGCAATAAATGCTGGCCTTGCCAGCGACAGCTCACTTCCAGTGAAGAAATAACACATACTCTTAGTTTAATTTGGCTCAACTTTCTGCAAATGTGCATGGAAATGTATTTATATTTCCCTACTTTACTTAGGATCATTGAAGAGGAAAGGGATTATCGGCCTTTGCGTGGGGACATTAATTTTCCTCGTGATTGCATTCTTTGTTGGAAACCACTATCGGAAAACCGGATTCATTTGGGCAAGGAAAGGTAGGAAAGAAAAGTATTGATGTCCAAGTCATTCTGAGATGGACGGATTTTCAACCTACCGCCTCAAGTGTAAAGCTCATCGTGTGGATCAATTGCCAATGGCATGGGATCGAGGGTCCTAACTCTCACAGACATCTCCCAAATATCATGTCCCATATCGCAGCAACAGCAACTTTCTCACTCTTAGTAGCCCCCACGTTACCCTCTATGTCTGATTTGTAACTGATGTCTTCTACTGTGAAGACAGGCACAAAATATGTGTTCAATGTTTCTGCCATTCCTCATTCCCCAGGATAATTTCTCTGTTTCTGCTTACAAGGGACCAATATTGACTTCAGCTACTCTCTTCCTTTTAATACTTGTAAATAATCTTGAAATCTATTTTTATATTCCTGGCTAGATTACTCTCATATTCTATTTTTTCCCTTTTTATCAATCTTTTGGGTCGCTGTTTCCTGGTGTCTAAAACACTCCCAACCCAAATCCTCAGATTTGCAACATTGCAAGCTTTTTCTGTTAATCTAATACTATCCTTGACCTCCTTTGTAAGCCACGGATAGATCTTTCTCGCTGAGGTTTTGTTTTTCAATCTAATGTATTTTTGTTCAAAATTTTGAATCGTTTCTCTCACCATGCGTTTTAGTCTATTTGCCCAATCAACCCTCGCCAGCTCTCCCCTCTTACCTCCGTCATTGGCTTTAAGTTTAAGGTTATCTGTTGTGATTGGAGTATGCCCTTTTCAAACTTAATGTTCAGTTTAGTTGTATTATGGTCACTATTTCCCGTGGATCTTTTGACGATGACATTACTAATTAATCCTGCCTCATTGCACAACATTAGATTGAAAATAGCTTTATCCTCAGTTGGTTCGACAACATATTGCTCACAGGAAACAGCTACGAAAGTATTTTATAGACTCATCTCCTAATGCCTATTGAACGGTATAACTACTGTTAGGGAGGGGGGGTGGTGGGTGTTGGTGTGGGGGGCAAGAACTACTCTCATCAGCGTTTTCTGACCCTTCTTATTCCCAATCTTCAGGGTCGGGTTAGCTCAGTTGGCTAGACGGCTAGCGTGAATTGCAGAAACATGCCAACAGCGCGGGTTCTGTCTATGGTAGCACTTGGCACCTTGCCCCACGCTTGAGAAATGTGACCCTCCGGCTATATTACCAACTGTTTCTCTCTAATGGGGAGAGGTGGCTATGGTTCTTTGGGACGATGGCTCGAGCAAAGTCCTAATCTCCACCCAGACTGATTCTACTTCTTGATTTGCTGGGCCAACTAACGTCCTTATTAACAAGGCTACCCCCCCCCCCCCCCCCCCACCGCCCCCCCCCCCCACTTTTCTATTCTGTTTGTCTTGTCGAAATATTGTGGAGCATGGAATAGATATTTCCCAACATTGGTACCATTGTTTACATAGTAACTCCTCGCTGAATTAAAATTGCTGCCTCTGAATTCCTTACTGGATTTATTCGTGACTGTCTTATATTTATGACACCTAGTTTTTGGGTTCCTCAGTAAATGGTTAACATCTTCATTATGTCTACCCTCTGAAATCCCTTCATATTTTTACAGACTTCTCCCAGACTTCTCTTTTCTGGAGAAAAGAGCTTCTGCCTGGTCAGTATTTTTCTGTTAGTTATAACCTTTCAGTTCTGGTATCGTTGAACAAAATCATTCTTTTTTCACCTTCCTCATTGCCTGTACATCTTTTTTGTTTTAGTCACGCTGGGAGACAGGTTCTCAGAGAAATATCGCTCAGTCAAGAGCTGCCATCATGGGAGCTATCTTGAAATGGAACATCCTCATTTGTGCATCTTCCAATCTCCTGGATCAATCTCCTACACGGCTGCATACTTTGCAACCGGTGATGGAATTTCCCCAGGAAGATGAGACTCAGTCGTAATGACACTCTTGTGGATGACCTAACCCATACCTCCCTCCCAGTCCCAACCTTTAAGAAGGCCCGCACCCCGCACCCACATCCCCGGCCCCCACCCGGTGATGTAATGCAGCACCAAATATGACCAGGCATCCGTGTGGAAACTATGGTCTGGGCATCTTGCAGAATAATCAATGGGGACATTCCCGGAAGAAAATGCATGAAACAAAACAAATGCAGCCAGTCCAAAATATAGGTTAATGAATTGACTTTATTGTTAAGCTGTAATGTTTATCTATATCATGGTTCCATCACAATGTATATTTCCATTCGACAGAAAGCCGGACTCATAATCTGCAGCCACTAATTCTGAATCAGGAGGAACTCGACCGCACTGAATACATAGATGATGATACTTCCATATGAGATGTCAATGGCGTCAATTCCTTGGCATCATTTACAAGGCAAAATGGCGAAAGAAACAAAAGTGACACCTCCATTGTGATCTTTGTCAGTATTATGTGTATAAATTGCTCATTTTGAATGGAACCACTTCCTTTGTATTCCTCGGCAACGATTTCTGCAGCTCGAAATGACTTGCACTTCATTTCCAGTGGCTACAACATCCGTGAATTGGCCGTGCATCAAACTCCAGATGCCCCGTGGAGTCCCCTCTTGCGATGCACGGTCAGCCTGAATCACACTTGGATATGGTTGAGGGCGGCAAGATGAGGGTCTGCACCAATAAAACATGGTCCACGTCAAAGAACGCACTAGAAAACTGTCTTGGACGGCTGGTACCACATCACCTGGTTTATAGAGGGCCCGATATTCGCTTCGAGATGGGGTGGGGGGGGGGGGAGACAGTGACGTGGTGGCAATATCACTGAGCTAGTCATCCAGAGGCCCAGGACAATGACTTGGGGACATGTGTTCAAATCCCACAACAGCAGCTGGTGGAATCTAAATTCGAATAACAAATAAAAAATCCGGAATTAAAAACGAGTCTAAGCATGAAATTCTCATCGATTGTTGTGAAAACCCATCTGGTTCACTGATGCCCTTCAGGGAAGGAAATCTAATGTCCTTTCCCCAGTCTGGCCCACATTTGACTCCAGACTCGCGGCAATGTGCTTGACTCTTAACTGCCCTCTGAAATGGCCCAGCAAGTCATTCAGTTGTCAAGGGCAATTAGGGATGCACAGCACCCACATCCCACGAAAGAATACGAAATAAAATAGCCATTGAAGTCAATGGACCTGAATATTGTTTTCAGTTTTTAGAGATACAGCACTGAAACAGGCCCTTCAGCCCATCGAGTCTGTGCCGACCATCAACCACCCATTTATACTAATTCTACATTACTCCCATATCCCGAACACATCCCCACCTGTCCCTATATTTCCCTACCACCTACCTACACTAGGAACAATTTATAATGGCCAATTAACCAACCAACCTGCAAGTCTTTGGCATGTGGGAGGAAACCGGAGCACCCGGAGGAAACCCACGCAGACACAGGGAGAACTTGCAAACTCCACACGGGCAGGACCCAGAATCGAACCCGGGTCGCTGGAGCTGTGAGGCTGCGGTGCCAACCACTGTGCCGCCCTCGGGATATCAAGGTATCGAGGACAGCAGATGCGATCCTGGCCTATATGCGCAAGGCCCGTAACATAGCCCAGGTCGCAAACCCAGCTCCTTCTTCGTTGACATGCAATTCTCAAAGAAGATTATTCTTTTTTTCCCCCTTTTTAATTGTAATATTTTATATATCGAGCGCCTAACGTGACCTCATTAAATGTGGTACATTACCCTGAGATATTAATCATAGATGTGGTATATTATCAAATAATTGCCAATAATGTAAAGCTCTATTCTCCCCAGTGGGGCACTAACGGCCTTTCAATATATTCCACCATGTTACCTTCTATTGAATCTATACAAACTACCCTTCATCTTGACTTGACCACCAGCGACCATGAATTCCTCCTAAGCATTCTATTCCATCCTTTCCCTGTTTGCCGTCACACGCTTTTGTCGGTGCACATTGAGGAGTAGACTGGAACAGATGGAGATGGTGAAAGGGGGGGACAATAACTGTAGTGAGACAGGGACACCAGCAGATGGAGATGGTGAGAGAGGGTACAATAACTGCAGTGAGACAGGGACACCAGCAGATGGAGATGGTGAGAGAGGGTACAATAACTGCAGTGAGACAGGGACACCAGCAGATGGAGATGGTGAGAGAGGGTACAATAACTGCAGTGAGACAGGGACACCAGCAGATGGAGATGGTGAGAGAGGGTACAATAACTGCAGTGAGACAGGGACACCAGCAGATGGAGATGGTGAGAGAGGGTACAATAACTGCAGTGAGACAGGGACACCAGCAGATGGAGATGGTGAGAGAGGGTACAATAACTGCAGTGAGACAGGGACACCAGCAGATGGAGATGGTGAGAGGGGGTACAATAACTGCAGTGAGACAGGGACACCAGCAGATGGAGATGGTGAGAGGGGGGGACAATAACTGTAGTGAGACAGGGACACCAGCAGATGGAGATGGTGAGAGAGGGTACAATAACTGCAGTGAGACAGGGACACCAGCAGATGGAGATGGTGAGAGAGGGTACAATAACTGCAGTGAGACAGGGACACCAGCAGATGGAGATGGTGAGAGGGGGTACAATAACTGCAGTGAGACAGGGACACCAGCAGATGGAGATGGTGAGAGGGGGGACAATAACTGTAGTGAGACAGGGACACCAGCAGATGGAGATGGTGAGAGGGGGTACAATAACTGCAGTGAGACAGGGACACCAGCAGATGGAGATGGTGAGAGGGGGACAGTAACTGCAGTGAGACAGGGACACCAGCAGATGGAGATGGTGAGAGGGGATACAGTAACTGCAGTGAGACAGGGACACCAGCAGATGGAGATGGTGAGAGGGGGTACAGTAACTGCAGTGAGACAGGGACACCAGCAGATGGAGATGGTGAGAGGGGGTACAGTAACTGCAGTGAGAGAGGGACACCAGCAGATGGAGATGGTGAGAGGGGGTACAGTAACTGCAGTGAGACAGGGACACCAGCAGATGGAGATGGTGAGAGGGGAGACAGTAACTGCAGTGAGACAGGGACACCAGCAGATGGAGATGGTGAGAAGGGGTACAATAACTGCAGTGAGACAGGGACACCAGCAGATGGAGATGGTGAGAGGGGGTACAGTAACTGCAGTGAGACAGGGACAGCAGCAGATGGAGATGGTGAGAGGGGAGACAGTAACTGCAGTGAGAGAGGGATACCAGCAGATGGAGATGGTGAGCGGGGAGACAGTAACTGCAGTGAGACAGGGACACCAGCAGATGGAGATGGTGAGAGGGGGACAGTAACTGCAGTGAGACAGGGACACCAGCAGATGGAGATGGTGAGCGGGGGGACAATAACTGCAGTGAGACAGGGACACCAGCAGATGGAGATGGTGAGAGGGGAGACAGTAACTGCAGTGAGAGAGGGATACCAGCAGATGGAGATGGTGAGAGGGGAGACAGTAACTGCAGTGAGAGAGGGACACCAGCAGATGGAGATGGTGAGAGTGGGCAGTAACTGCAGTGAGAGAGGGACACCAGCAGATGGAGATGGTGAGAGGGGAGACAGTAACTGCAGTGAGAGAGGGATACCAGCAGATGGAGATGGTGAGAGGGGAGACAGTAACTGCAGTGAGAGAGGGACACCAGCAGATGGAGATGGTGAGAGTGGGCAGTAACTGCAGTGAGAGAGGGACACCAGCAGATGGAGATGGTGAGCGGGGAGACAGTAACTGCAGTGAGACAGGGACACCAGCAGATGGAGATGGTGAGTGTGGGACAGTAACTGCAGTGAGAGAGGGACACCAGCAGATGGAGATGGTGAGAGGGGGACAGTTACTGCAGTGAGACAGGGACACCAGCAGATGGAGATGGTGAGAGGGGGACAGTAACTGCAGTGAGACAGGGACACCAGCAGATGGAGATGCTGAGCCATTGCTGATGGGAGATTCTGTGTTCCTGAGAGTTTGAAAGTTTCCAAAAGTTTGAGGAGTTTACTTTCTGTAAACTTGAGATGCTGAATGAAATAATTTCAATTCAATTTGTGTTAAATGGCTATCTTCCTACTATGTGAACACTTGTAACATTAAACTGGTTCCTGTTTGGAAAAGTATTGTTAGTGATGAAAGATAATTTATAAATAAATCAACAGCATCAAATTAAACTCAAACAATCATTTACAAATAAAAACTCTCTGAATAAGTTGTGTTGAGTTCTTCATCACTAACGTTATGACATCTCTCTCTCTCACTTCTCTTTCTATGCTGGTATCTTCTGTAATATAACTCAGAGTAATTGAAGTTTTGATCCGATTGTCTTTTGAAAGTTAATTTTGAATCTGCTTTCAGAAACCTGTCAGTGAATTTCAGACCAGAATAACTCCCTGCCTAATTGTTTCTCCCCTCTGCTCGTGTAAACAGTCTCTTCTCACGTCTCCAAACTGAGGGAAAGATTTTGAATACAATTAATTTCTCCAGGACAGCAACCGCAGAGGAGCTGAAACCTCCTGAATGTGGACAAGCAATGAACAAAAATCCCTCTGAATCCCCCAGGAGAGCAGAGGAAAGAAACAGTCAGGAAGCAAATGGAAACAAGTGACACTTTATTACAGCAGCAAAAAAACTCTTTGTCAGAATGTGGAGGTCGTTCTCGCTGAGCTTTATATAAACTGGAGGTGACAAGTGGAAGATCTTTCATACAATTTGTGTTAAATGTCCATTTCCCTGCTTTGTAAACCCTTGTAACATTAAACTGGTAAATATTAAGAAGGTATTTTTAATTGATTACAGCCTAATGCATAAAAACAGCAGCAGCAAAGAATGTGCAAAGTATCAGTGAGAAATATAACTGTAAATATGGGTGAGAATTGTGTGAAATGTCACCAGTTGTTAAAGTTCTCTTGGCTGCATCATTAACCGGGCTCGAGTTTAGTTTGAAAGACAGTGGAATTGACAATCTGAATAAAAACTGCCTGTTTATACTGCAGTCAAACAGGTCTCTCCAGCAAAAACTCATTGTCAGAATTACAAGGTAACTGCAATGAGACATTTTCAGTCATTTTATGAACTGTTAACTGGAGGTGAATAGTGGAAGACATTTAATACAATTAGTGTTAAAAGGCCATTATCCAAACCAGCCCCTCCAGGTTTTAAATGACAGCAGTTTTTCTGCTCTGTTGATGATGTTTTTGGGGGAGGGAGAGAGAGAGAGAGAGGCAGACAGACAGGTTTCTGTGTGGAATGGTCCATTTGGGATATGGCTGGAATATCCCTCTCTCCCCCATTCCCTGTTTACACAGAGACTCACCTTGGACTGTCCCATACCTGGGAGGCAGCGTCCAGATGAAGGAAGCTGATAGCTGGTTGGATGAGCTGTATTTGGGGTGGACTGTCTGTTTTGAGTGACAGGTTCTGGGATATATTAGGACAACATCAGCCTCCATTCTTTCTTTCCATGTGGCTGGTTTGTTCAGGTGAGTTTCTGTATCTCAGTCTCTGTGTCCAGGTGAATTGCAAGCTGCTTACAGTGTGTGTGTGAGAGAGAGAGTCCAGTCTGAATCCCCTGCTCTCTCTGTCCCAGTCCTGACCCTTGTCTCCAATTCCCACCCCAATCTCCCTCTCCAGGATCTTTTCCCCATGGAGGAGCTGATGGAGGGGAGGTGTTAGAGTCCAATGATGGAGCGCAGACCGTGTGGGATGGTGAGTATCACATCTTTATTGTCTCTCTCTGCCTTTCTCTCTCCTTTTGCCTCAATCTCTCTCTTTCAATCTCTTTTTCAATCTCTCTGTGTCTATTTCTCTCTCTATGTTCCTCAATCTCTCTCTCTCAATCTCTCTCTGTTACTCTCTCTGTCTGTTTCTCTCTCTCTGTGTTTCTGTCTCTCTTGATTCTCGCTCTGTGTTTCTCTCCCTCTCTGTTTTTTTTCTCTCTCTTGCTCTGTTTTTTTTCCTCTCTCTCTGGTTCTCTCTCTCCCTCTGTGTTCCTCCATCTCTCCCTCTCACTTTGTGTTTCTCTCTCTCTCTGTTTCTCTCTGAATGATTGTGTGTCTTTCTGTTTCAATGGATTTCTTTGTCCTCTCTCTCAATCTCTCTGTGATTCTCTGTCCTTCTCTCTCTCAATCTCTCTGTGATTCTCTGTCCTTCTCTCTCTCAATCTCTCTGTGATTCTCTGTCCTTCTCTCTCTCAATCTCTTTGTGATACTCTGTGTGCCTTTCTCACTGGCTTTCTCTCTGTCTCTTTGCTGCCTGCAATTTCTTTGTGTCACAGTTCTTTCCCTCCACTTTTTTCCCTCCTCTTTTTCTGTGTCTCTTTCGGCCTTTTCTCTATTCCTCTGACTTTCTTTCTACTGTATTTCTGACTTTGTCTTTTCTCTATATCTGACTTTCTGTCTTTTCTCTATTTCTGTCTTTTTCTGACTCTCTGTCCTTTCTCTATTTCTGACTCTCTGTCTTTTCTCTATTTCTGACTCTCTGTCTTTTCTCTATTTCTGACTCTCTGTCTTTTCTCTATTTCTGACTTTCTGTCTTTTCTCTATTTCTGACTTTCTGTCTTTTCTCCATTTCTGACTCTCTTATCTCTATTTCTGACCTTCTGTCTTTTCTGTATTTCTGACTTTCTGTCTTTTCTCCATTTCTGACTCTCTTATCTCTATTTCTGACCTTCTGTCTTTTCTGTATTTCTGACTTTCTGTCTTTTCTCTATTTCTCTAAGTTTGTCTTTTCTCTATTTCTGACTTCTGTTTCTATCTTTTCTCTCATTCTTTTTCTCTCCCTTCTTTGTCTCTTTCTTATTCTATCTTTTCTCTCCTTCCTTCTCTCTTTATTTCTCTATCTTTTCGCTCCTTCTTTCTCGCTCATTCTCTCTTTTCTCTTGTGTTTTATCCAACCACCCCCCCCCCCACCGCAATTTCTGACTTTGTCTTTTCTGTATTTCTGACTCTCTGTCTTTTCTCTATTTCTGACTCTCTGTCTTTTCTCTATTTCTGACTCTCTGTCCTTTCTCTATTTCTGACTCTCTGTCTTTTCTCTATTTCTGACTCTCTGTCCTTTCTCTATTTCTGACTCTCTGTCTTTTCTCTATTTCTGACTCTCTGTCTTTTTCTGACTTTGTCTTTTCTCCATTTCTGACTTTCTGTCTTTTTCTGACTTTGTCTTTTCTCCATTTCTGACCTTCTGTCTTTTTCTGACTTTGTCTTTTCTCCATTTCTGACCTTCTGTCTTTTTCTGACTTTGTCTTTTCTCTATTTCTGACTTTCTGTCTTTTTCTGACTTTGTCTTTTCTCTATTTCTGACTCTTTGTCTTTTTCTGACTTTGTCTTTTCTCCATTTCTGACCTTCTGTCTTTTTCTGACTCTGTCTTTTCTCCATTTCTGACTCTTTGTCTTTTTCTGACTTTGTCTTTTCTCCATTTCTGACCTTCTGTCTTTTTCTGACTTTGTCTTTTCTCTATTTCTGACCTTCTGTCTTTTTCTGACTTTGTCTTTTCTCTATTTCTGACTCTTTGTCTTTTTCTGACTTTGTCTTTTCTCCATTTCTGACCTTCTGTCTTTTTCTGACTCTGTCTTTTCTCCATTTCTGACCTTCTGTCTTTTTCTGACTTTGTCTTTTCTCCATTTCTGACTCTGTCTTTTTCTGACTTTGTCTTTTCTCCATTTCTGACTCTTTGTCTTTTTCTGACTTTGTCTTTTCTCCATTTCTGACCTTCTGTCTTTTTCTGACTTTGTCTTTTCTCTATTTCTGACTTTCTGTCTTTTTCTGACTTTGTCTTTTCTCCATTTCTGACCTTCTGTCTTTTTCTGACTTTGTCTTTTCTCTCTGTCTTTTTCTGACTTTGTCTTTTCTCCATTTCTGACCTTCTGTCTTTTTCTGACTTTGTCTTTTCTCCATTTCTGACCTTCTGTCTTTTTCTGACTTTGTCTTTTCTCCCGCAATTATTCCCCCCCCCGCAATTAATCCCCCCCCGCAATTAACCCCCCCCCGCAATTAATCCCCCCCGCAATTAATCCCCCCCCGCAATTATTCCCCCCCCCCGCAATTATTCCCCCCCCGCAATTTATCCCCCCCCAGCAATTTATTCCCCCCCCCCTCAATTATTCCCCCCACAATTAATCCCCCCCCGCAATTAATCCCCCCCCACAATTAATCCCCCCCGCAATTAATCCCCCCCCCCGCAATTAATTCCCCCCCCAGCAATTATTCCCCCCGCAATTTATCCCCCCCCCCGCAATTATTCCCCCCACAATTAATCCCCCCCCGCAATTAATCCCCCCCCGCAATTAATCCCCCCCCGCAATTAATTCCCCCCCCAGCAATTATTCCCCCCGCAATTTATCCCCCCCCCCGCAATTATTCCCCCCACAATTAATCCCCCCCCGCAATTAATCCCCCCCCGCAATTAATCCCCCCCCGCAATTAATCCCCCCCCGCAATTAATTCCCCCCCCCAGCAATTATTCCCCCCGCAATTTATCCCCCCCCCCGCAATTTATCCCCCCCCGCAATTAATCCCCCCCCACAATTAATCCCCCCCCGCAATTAATCCCCCCCCGCAATTAATCCCCCCCCGCAATTAATCCCCCCCCGCAATTAATCCCCCCCCCAGCAATTATTCCCCCCGCAATTTATCCCCCCCGCAATTATTCCCCCCGCAATTTATCCCACCCCCGCAATTATTCCCCCCGCAATTATTCCCCCCCCCCTGCAATTATTCCCCCGCAATTATCCCACCCCCCCCCGGCAAAATTTCCTCCAACCGCAATTTATATCCACGATGTAAATTTTATCCCCTGCAATATTTCCCCCCTCCCACCCCGGATAACATTCCCCTTTTGTACAGACCCCCACCCAATCTAAATAATCCTCATCTACAGACCCCTATCTGATATCTCAAGTTAACTGACCCCCATCTAATACCCTCACTATCACCAGACCCAGGACCGAGTCCCATCCAGATACCTCCCCAGGACAGAGTCCCATCTAGATACCTCCCCCCAGGAACAGACTCCCATCGAAATACCCCGCCAATAACAGACCCCCATCTAAATACATCCCCGGGGACAGACCCCCATCTAAATACATCCCCGGGAACAGACCCCCATCTAAATACATCCCCGGGGACAGACCCCCATCTAAATACTAACCCCAGGGACAGACCCCCATCTAAATACATCCCCGTGGACAGACCCCCATCTAAATACTAACCCCAGGGACAGACCCCCATCTAAATACTAACCCCGGGGACAGACCCCCATCTAAATACATCCCCGGGGACAGACCCCCATCTAAATACATCCCCGGGGACAGACCCCCGTCTAAATACTAACCCCGGGGACAGACCCCCGTCTAAATACTAACCCCGGGGACAGACCCCCATCTAAATACTAACCCCAGGGACAGACCCCCATCTAAATACCCCCCCGGAACAGACCCCCATCTAAATACATCCCCGGGGACAGACCCCCGTCTAAATACTAACCCCGGGGACAGACCACCATCTAAATACATCCCCGGGGACAGACCCTCATCTAATTATACCCTTATAATACCCCTGTTACAAATACCTGACGGGAACAGACCCCCATCTAAATACTAACCACGGGGACAGACCCCCAACTAAATACACCCCCCGGGACAGACTCCCATCTAAATACATGCCCGGGAACAGACCCCCATCTAAATACCCCCCCCGGGACAGACCCCCTTCTAAATACATCCCCGGGGACAGACCCCCATCTAAATTACCCCCCCGGGACAGACCCCCATCTAAATACTAACCCCAGGGACAGACCCCCATCTAAATACATCCCCGGGGACAGACCCCCATCTAAATACTAACCCCGGGGACAGTCCCCCATCTAAATACATCCCCGGACACAGACCCCCATCTAAATACATGCCCGGGAACAGACCACCATCTAAATACATCCCCGGGGACAGACCCCCATCTAATTATACCCTTATAATACCCCTGTTACAAATACCTGACGGGAACAGACCCCCATCTAAATACTAACCACGGGGACAGACCGCCATCTAAATACCCCCCCCCCCCGGGACAGACTCCCATCTAAATACATGCCCGGGAACAGACCCCCATCTAAATACCCCCCCCCGGGACAGACCCCCGTCTAAATACTATCCCCGGGGACAGACCCCCATCTAAATACTAACCCCAGGGACAGACCCCCATCTAAATACATCCCCGGGGACAGACCCCCATCTAAATACTATCCCCGGGGACAGACCCCCATCTAAATACCCCACCAGGGGACCGACCCCCATCTAATTATACCCTTATAATACCCGTTACAAATACCTGACGGGGACAGACCCCCATCTAAATACTAACTCCGGGGACAGACCCCCATCTAAATACACCCCCGGAGACAGACCCCCATCTATCTTCCCCCCGGGGAAAGACCCCCATCTAAATAAATACTAACCACGGGAACAGACCCCCATCTAAATACACCCCCCGGAACAGACCCCCATCTAAATACATGCCCGGGGACAGACCCCCATCTAAATACATCCCCGGGGACAGACCCCCATCTAAATACATCCCCGGGGACAGACCCCCATCTAAATACATGCCCGGGAACAGACCCCCATCTAAATACATCCCCGGGGACAGACCCCCATCTAAATACCCCCCCGGAACAGACCCCCATCTAAATACACCCCCCGGGGACAGACCCCCATCTAAATACACCCCCCGGGACAGACCCCCATCTAAATACACCCCCCGGGACAGACCCCCATCTAAATACTAACCCTGGGGACAGACCCCCATCTAAATACACCCCCCGGGACAGACCCCCATCTAAATACACCCCCCGGGACAGACCCCCATCTAAATACATCCCCGGGGACAGACCCCCATCTAAATACATCCCCGGGGACAGACTCCCGTCTAGATACCCCATACGGGGACAGACCCCCATCTAAATACTAATCACGGGAACAGACCCCCCCCATCTAAATACATGCCCGGGAACAGACCCCCATCTAAATACCCCACCAGGGGACCGACCCCCATCTAATTATACCCTTATAATACCCCTGTGACAAATACCTGACAGGAACAGACCCCCATCTAAATACTAACTCCGGGGACAGACCGCCATCTAAATACCACCCCGGGACAGACCGCCATCTAAATACTAACTCCGGGGACAGACCGCCATCTAAATACTAACTCCGGGGACAGACCCCCATCTAAATACTAACTCCGGGGACAGACCGTCATGTAAATACCCCCCCAGGACAGACCCCCATCTAAATACTAACCCCGGGGACAGACGCCCATCTAAATACTAACCCCACCCCGGGACAGACCCCCATCTAAATACTCTTTCCGGGACAGACCCCCATCTAAATACTAACCCCGGGGACAGACGCCCATCTAAATACTAACCCCACCCCGGGACAGACGCCCATCTAAATACTAACCCCGGGGACAGACGCCCATCTAAATACTAACCCCACCCCGGGACAGACCCCCATCTAAATACTAACTCCGGGGACAGACCGTCATCTAAATACCCCCCCCCGGGACAGACCGCCATCTAAATACCCCCCCCCGGGACAGACCGCCATCTAAATACCACCCCGGGACAGACCCCCATCTAAATACTAACTCCGGGGACAGACCGTCATCTAAATACCCCCCCAGGACAGACCCCCATCTAAATACTAACCCCGGGGACAGACCCCCATCTAAATACTAACCCCACCCCGGGACAGACCCCCATCTAAATACTAACCCCGGGGACAGACCCCCATCTAAATACCCTTTCCGGGACAGACCCCCATCTAAATACTAACCCCGGGGACAGACCCCCATCTAAATACCCCCCCGGGACAGACCCCCATCTAAATAGTAACCCCCGGGACAGACCCCCATCTAAATACCCCCCCCGGGACAGACCCCCATCTAAATACTAACCCCGGGGACAGACCCCCATCTAAATACTAACCCCACCCCGGGACAGACCCCCATCTAAATACCACCCCCACCCCGGGACAGACCCCCATCTAAATACCACCCCCACCCCAGGACAGACCCCCATCTAAATACCTTCAAAATATGCAGAGACAGAAAGAAGTGGAGCGGCAGAGATACAAAGTAAGATGTGTTCACAGAATAGAGAGGGGTGTCCCGGGACAGGTGGGAGGGAAATGCAGAGATAATCTTGCAGGAAAGGAGGAGCAGAGATGGAAAGATTCAGGGATTTGGAAGTGAGTGAAAGACGAAATGGAGTGAGAGAGAGACAGATAAAGATAAAGAGAGTGACAATGGAAACTTGTGAGACTCCAGAGAGAGGCAGAGATAGAAAGGATGTTGAGAGATACAGAGATAGGGATTTAAAGATGTGAAGAAACAGAGTTAGGAACAAGGAGGAAGGTGCAGGAACAAGTTGCAGCAAGAGATGGAGAGAGGGAAATCTACGGGATTACATTGACTGTTCTGGAGCAGCGATTCCCAAACTATTCCCTTTGGACACCATCCAGCCCCCTCCCTTGTGGTAAAAATAAAATCCACAGACCCCCGAAAACACAAAATCAAAATACTGAGGATGCTGGAAATCTGAAATAAAAACTGTGCTGGAAATACTGAGCTTTTCCAGCACTTTGTTTTTCTATCAGCCCCGAAATCACACAGTCTTCTTTTCTGGATCTAGAAATTAATTTGACAATGACAAATATATTTTTATTATTACTTTCCCTCTCCGGTTAAAGCTCTTGTCGGAGAATTCCACATGGCCAAAAGATTCTCCCTCTGCATCATCACAGCTGCAGCTTCCGAAAAGATTCTCCTTGGGAATAAGAGAAATAAAATTGATTCAAACAAAGCAAAGCATTTTTGCACAGAAATAAAACACAGCGAGAGCCCAGGACTCTCTCTCAAACTCACTGACATAAAACAATCTTTCAGTGACTTACAAACACATCCCCTGACACAGAGCCAGAGACTGGGGAGTGTAGATGTGTTTACCCTGTCATTTCCTGCTGTCTCTCTCTCTCTCTCTCTCTCTCTCTCGATTTCTCTGTGTGTCTCTCTACATCTGTTTCTGCCTCATTGTAAAAGCACACAAGCACTGGAGACCCCCATCCCCTCTCCTGTAGAAGGATAGAGAGAGAAATCCACATTCCCATCCCTGAAAATCTGAATTCAAATGGTCCCCCGGTGTTTCATTTCACTGTCAAATTCAGCCCACAGCCTCAAACACCAGCAATATTCGGGAATGAGAACAAGCCTTTACAAACCTTCACATTTCACCCATTTCATTGCTGATTCACAGAAGTATTTGACACTCAATGAATCAATTTTTAAAGTGCTCGTCACTGTTGCAAAGTTGGAAATGCTGTCGGCCATTGATGCACAGCAAGATCCCACAAGCAGCAGTGTGCTTACAGCCGGCTACCCCTCTCTCCCCCTCTGATTCCCTCCATGTTTCCCTCACTCTCCTGCGTCTCTCTCCCTCCTGTTACTCTCATTCAGAGAGACAGATGGAGAGAGAGAGAGAAATTCACGTCACTGCCCAAAACACCAGCATTATTTGGGAATTATACCGGCTTCAAGCTCCGGACTTAAATTCCAGGCCTCCAGGAGAGCTTTACACACAATGAATTCACTTCTAAAATGCACTCACTGTTACAATGCAGGGAATTCTGCAGGCAAGCCGTGCACAGCAAGATCCCAGCAATGATGACACTTCAAAATTCAGTTTACCAAGATTTTGAGTGTGGATTTCTCTCTCTCTCTGTCTTTCTCCATCTTTCTCTGCCTTCCCTCCCTCATCCACACTCCGCCTGTCTCTCTCTCTCTCCCTCTTTTTCTCTCCATCTGTTTCTGCCTCAGTGTTGTAATGTAAGAATTGATGCAGGGAATGTATGCACAGCAGGATCCCACAATGTGATCATAGCCAGATATCCTATCACAGGCCTCTGAAAATGCTGAACTCCATCTTTAAACTTTTCACAAGCCTTTAGACAGCTTCATGTTCAGCTCTTGTAATTATTGGCCCTCAGGAGCAGTTGAGAATCAATGAACTAATTTTTAAAGTGGTCCTCACTGTTGCAATGCAGGAAACCTGCAGGCAATCTGTGCACAGCAAGATCCCAAAGGCAACAATATGCTAATATGCAGATAATCTGTTTTTAGTGACGTAAGTTTCGAGATCCCAGAGGGAGGGACATTCCTGCAGTTTGAAAATCTCAAACACCCCTCGCCCTGTCTTTCTCCTGCTCCCTCCCCCCTGCACCCCATCCACATCTGTTTCTTCCTCTCTCGATCTGGGATTTAATCCAGATAGAAACATTTCAGCGGACGTTTCAGTCACCGTTTAAAATAACCACACATCACATTCGATTCATAGAGAGATACAGCACTAAAACAGGCCCTTCGGCCCAACGCTGACCATCAGCCACCCATTTATGCTAATCCTACATTCATGCCATTTTCTCCCCTCTCACGTCCCCACCTTCCCTCAATTCTCCGACCACCTACCTACACGAGGGGCAATTTTTATAATGGCCAATTTACCTATCAACCCGCAAGTCTTTGGCATGTGGCAGGAAACCAGAGCACCCGGAGGAAACCCACACGGAGAACTTGCAAACTCTGCACAGGCAGTACCCAGAACCCAACCTGGGTTGCTGGAGCTGTGAGGCTGCGGTACTAACCACTTAGCCGCTGCAGGAAAGTCCCTCCCTCTGCGACCCCGAAACTTACATCACTGAAAACACATAATCTGCATATTATCATATTGCTGCCTGTGGGATCTTGCTGTGCACACATTGTGGCACCTATTGATTAATGGTTAAAATAGAGAAAGTGCGGGGGAGAGAAAAGCAGAGGAAGTTGGAGAGTAAACACAGAGAGATCCACAATCTGACCCTCAGGAAGCTGAATTTTAAAGTGTCCTCATTGTTGTGCAGAAAAATGCAGAGATGCACAGCAAGATCCCACAAGCTGCAATGTGATGATAGCTAGATTTCAGTCCCCAGAAAGGGTGAAACTCCCTCTTTAAACTGGGAACAAGCTGCTGATTTTGTCTCACCATTTCAAATAACGACAAATCACATTGCTGTGTGTGGCGTGTTTTTTTATTTATTAAAGGTTTAATTGGAGAAGGAGAGTGTGAAACCGAGACAGAGAACAGAAAGCATGGGGGGAGATAGAGACACAGGGAAAGAATGTGGAGACAGAGAGAAAGCTCAGACCTACAGTAAAATGAATTAAAATGGGCACCGTGCATCTTATTTCACTGTTAGCTTCCTCGCATTGCCCAAAACACCAGCAAACCTCACAGACAGGGCTGGAAGGAGCAAGGGGCAAATGGGACTCCCTCCTGGGGCTGCTCCTTTAACCCCAGGCTTTCAATCTGTATAAAACACCAGGAGCCCCAATCCAACATGAAACGTTTAACCCAGGGCCCCAGGGAGGAAATTAAACCTCAGGCTAATAAACAGACACAACTCACGTGGGCCCTTTGGGTGCAGCCTGTGGACAAGGCCTCAGTCCATCCCCTCTGGAGGAAGCTCCTGTCCAAGGATTCCTCGTCCCAGACTTTCCCTCTTTTCATCTTCACCGTGCAGGTTTCAGAATGAAAATTCCTGAGGCAAGAGGGAGAGAGAGAAAATTGATTAAAAGGCATTGTTAAACAAAATAGCACAGCAAGAGCCCAGCAATTGCCCTCGGTTACACAGACACTCTCTCAGCAACACCCAAATACAAACAAATCAGTTAATAAAGCAGAGGCTAAAATGGTTCAGACAGTTCCCTCCACCAGTGTGTGTCTGTGTGTCTGTCTCTTTATCTCTCTCCGTGTCTCTGTATCTCTCTCTCTCTTCCTATCTCAGTCACCCCTGTGACCCTCTCTCTTGCTCTCTCTCTCTCTGTCCATATCGGGCTTTTTCCCCTCAATTTTGTATCTGATCTTAGTTGAAATAAGCTATGAAATATTTCTGTCTCACCATTTAAAACAACAACAAATCAGATTGCAGTGTGTGATATGTTTTTAACTATTAAAGGTTTAAATAGAGAGACAGAGGGAAAGAAAGCTGGAGAGAGACAGAGAGAGAAATCTCAACTCAGAACTTCAGTAAAATGAATTGAAATGGGCTCCGTCCATTTTATTTAACAGCAAAGCTTCAGAACATTGTCCAAAGCACACAGATTATTCTAGAATTAATACAAGCCGATAGAAACTATCACATTTGTGACTTAATTCCTAGCCTTTTGAAGCTCAGAGTTAATTTTTTAAAGTGGTCGTCACTGTTGCAATGTTGGAAATGTTGCATGCCATTGGTGCACAGCAAGATCCCACAAGCAGCAGTGTGATAACAGCCGGCTAACCCCTCCTCTCCCCCTCTGATTCCCTCCATGTTTCCCTCACTCTCCTGCGTCTCTCTCCCTCCTATTACTCTCATTCAGACAGACAGAGAAATCCATTCTCAGAACCTCACTGTCAATTCAAATGACTGCTGCACATTTCATTTCACCCTCAAATTCACGGCACTGCCCAAAACACCAGCATTACTCGGGAATTATAACAAGCCTTTATACAGCTACACCTTTCCGATGTTTCATTTAGTCTTGCGAGGTGGGCCCCAGAGAGGATATTAAACCTCAGGGTCATAAACAGACACAACTCACGTGGGCCCTTTGGGTGCAGCCTGTGGACAAGGCCTCAGTCCGTCCCCTCTGGAGGAAGCTCCTGTCCAAGGATTCCTCGTCCCAAACTTTCCCTCTTTTCATCTTCACCGTGCAGTTTTCAGAATGAAAATTCCTCAGGGGAAAGAAGGAGAAAAAAATTGCATTAAAATACAAAGCGAAGACATTTTTAAACAAAATTGCACAGCAAGAGCCCAGGGATTCCTCTCTCAGTTACACAGACAATCAGCAATATTCAAATACAATCAAATCACAGTTATAAACCAGATTGAGACAGAGAGAGCACACACACAGATACACAGACACACACACTGAATCAGACTGGGGAATGTGTCTACTCTCTCTAGAGAGAGAGTGAGAGGTGGGTTTTGTGATTGGAACTCAGATCTTCAAACCCAGTTTATATCCTGAGTGAGCTGTTTGCAAACTCCACCCATTGAGCCTCTGACATGTTGGGCTGTCTCTCAATCTCCTGCCTCGGGGGCGGGGGAGGGGGCCTGTCCATTGATATGTTAATCCCAGGACAGGACCTTCCTGATTTTTACAGTCCATTGATATGTTAATCCCAGGACAGGACCTTCCTGACTTTTACAGTCCATTGAGATGATAATCCCAGCACAGCAATGCTTTCAGACATCTCTTAGTTCATTTTAAACCTTCAATTCTTTCCCTGCAGTTTCAAAATATCAAACACTGATCCAAACCTCCCCCCTCAAACCCTCACACTAAACCCACAAAAAAGACAGAGGCGCAAGGGAAGAGCCAACTGTGTAACAGCCCCGACAATCACATTTCTCTGCAGCACCTGTGGAAGAGCTTGTCACTCTAGAATTGGCCTTTATAGCCACTCCAGGCGCTGCTCCACAAACCACTGACCACCTCCAGGCACTTACCCATTGTCTCTCGAGATAAGGAGGCCAAAGAAGAAACTCACAATACAGGACTGGGCAGATAATGGGGATTGTTTCTGAGGTTGTGTTTGAGGATTTTTACTGACATCAGTGTGGATTTTAAAGTGTGTCTCCCCTTCCCTCACATCTAAAGTCTCTCAGTGTTGTTGTTGTGTGTTGACAGCTTTTCCAGTGTCCAGTCCCTTTCAACTTTTAATAAAATCTGTGGAACACAAATAACTGTAAAGTTTCTCCTACAAGCTGTTTTGTCCTCCCTCTTTCACTGTCTTTCTCTGTCACTGCCCTATCTCTCTCTCTCTGTCTCTCTCAGGACTGGGCAGACACTGGGGATTGTTACTGAGGTTCTGTTGGTCATTTTTACTGACATCAGTGTGGATTGTAAAATCTGTCTGGGTGTGTCGGTGTGTGTCTGTGTGTGTGTGTGTGTCTGTGTGTGTGTGTGTCTGTGTGTGTGTGTGTCTGTGTGTGTGTGTGTGTCTCTGTGTGTGTCTGTGTGTGTGTGTGTGTGTGTCTCTGTGTGTCCCTTCATGGATGTGTCTGTGTGTGTCTGGATGTGTGTGCGTGAGAGAGAGAATATCAGGGTCACCTCGCTCCATCTTATCTCTCCTTCTCTCTCTGTTTCTCCTTCTCTCTCCCTCTCTCAATCCACCTCTCTCATAGAAACATAGAAAATAGGAGCAGGAGCAGGCCATTCGGCCCTTTGGGCCTGCTCCGTCATTCAATAAAGATCATGACCGATGGTCTAATTCAGTACCCTGTTCCCACTTTCTCCCCATACCCCTTGATCCCTTTGACATTAAGAAATATATCTCTCTCCTCCATGAATATATTTAATGACTTGGCCTCCACTGCCTTCTGCGGTAGAGAATTCCACAGGTTCACCACCCTCTACCCCATCCATCTCTCCCCCTCTATCTCCGTCTCCACCCTCTATCTCCGTCTCCACCCTCTATCTCCGTCTCCACCCTCTATCTCCCTCTCCCCCCTCTATCTCCCTCTCCCCCCTCTATCTCCCTCACACCCTCTATCTCCCTCTCCCCCTCTATCTCCCAATCCCCCTCTATCTCCCTCACCCGCTCACTCTCCCTCACCCCCCCTCTATCTCCCTCTCCCCCTCTATCTCCCTCTGCCCCTTTATCTCCCTCTCCCTCTCTATCTCACACATCTCCTCGATCTCACACATCCCCTCGATCTCACTCTTCCCCTCGATCTCACTCTTCCCCTCTATCTCACTCTTCCCCTCTATCTCACTCTCCCCCTCTATCTCCCACACCCCCTCTATCTCACACACCGCCTCTATCTCACACACAGCCTCTATCTCACACAACCCCTCTATCTCACACACAGCCTCTATCTCACACACCCCCTCTATCTCACTCTTCCCCTCTATCTCACTCTCCCCCTCTATCTGCCTCTCCCTCCACTATCTCACACACCCCCAATATCTCCCTCTCCCCCTCTATCTCACTCTCCCCCTCTATCTCACTCTCCCCCTCTATCTCACTCTCGCCCTCTATCTGTCTCTCCCCCTCTATCTCCCTCTCTCCCTCTCCCGCTCTCTCTCCCTCTCCCCCCTATCTCCCTCTCCCCCTCTATCTCCCACTCCCCCTCAATCTGTCTCTCGCCCTCTATCTCACACACCCCAAATATCTCCCTCTCCCCCTACATCTCCCTCTCCCCCCTCTGCCCCCTATATCTCCCTCTCCCCGTCTCTCTCCCTCTGCCCCTCTCTCTCCCTCTGCCCCTCTCTCTCCCTCTGCCCCTCTATCTCACTCCCCCCTCTATCTCACTCGTCCCCTCTATCTGTCTCTCCCCCCACTATCTCACATACCCCCAATATCTCCCTCTCCCCCTATATCTCCCTCTCCCCCCTCTCTCTCCCTCTGACCCCCTATATCTCCATCACCCCGTCTCTCTCCCTCTGCCCGTCTCTCTCCCTCTGCCCGTCTCTCTCCCTCTGCCCCTCTATCTCACTCTGCCCCTCTATCTCACTCTCCCCCTCTATCTCACTCTCCCCCTCTATCTGTCTGTCTCTCCCTCTATCTGTCTGTCTCTCCATCTATCTGTCTGTCTCTCTCCCTCTATCTGTCTCTCTCCATCTATCTGTCTCTCCCCCCTCTATCTCACTCTCCCCCTCCTCCTGACACTCACTCTCTCTCCATCTACCTCTGTCTCTGCCACTCTCTCTGTCTCTCTCTCTGTCCCTCCTTCTGTCTTTCCCTCTCTATCTCTATGTCTTTCTCCTTCTATCTCTCTCTCTGTCGCTCTATCTTAATCTCTCTCTCTCTGCCCCTCCATCTGCCTTTTCCTCTCTGTCTCTCCCTCTCTCTCCTTCTATCTGTGTCTCTCTCTCTCTCTCTGTCTCTCCATCTGTCTTTCCCTTTCTGTCTCTCCCTCTCTCTCCATCTCTCTGTCTCTGCCTCTCTCTCTGTCCCTCCATCTGTCTTTCCCTCTCGGTCACTACCTCTCTCTCCTTCTATCTCTGTCTCGCTCTCTGTTCCTCCAAATGTCTTTCGCTCTCTGCCAATCCCTCTCTCCTTCTCTCTGTCTATCCCTCTCTCTCCTTCTCTCTCTCTCGGTCCCTCCATCTGTATCCACCCCCCACCACCTGTCACTCCCTCTCTCTCCTATCTATGTCTCTCGCTCTCTATCCCTCCATCTATCCTTCCCTCTCTGTCACTCCATCTCTCTCCTTCTCTCCCTTTCTCTCCCTTACTCTCTCTCTCTGTCTTTCCATCTGTCTTTCCCTCTCTATGTCTGTCCATCGATCTCCTCTCTCTCTCTGTCCCTCCATTTGTCGTTCCCTCTCTGTCACTTCCTCTCTCTCCTTCTATCTCTGCCTCTCACTCTCTGTCCCTCCATCTGTCTTTCCCTCTCTGTCTCTCCATCTCTCTCCTTCTATCTCTGTCTCTCCATCTGTCTTTCCCTTTCTATCACTCCCTCTCTCTCTCCTTCCATCTCTGCCTCTCTCTGTCTCTCCATCAATCTTTCCCTTTCTGTCACTCCCTCTATGTCCTTCTATCTCTCTCTCTCTATCCCTCCATCAGTCCTTCCCTCCCTGTCACTCCATCACTCTCTCTGTCTCTCTCTCTCTCTGTCCCTCTATCTGTCTTAGCCTCCCTGACACTCCCTCTCTCTCCTTCTATCTCTGTATCTCTCTGTCTCTCCATCTGTTTTTTCCTCTAAC
This sequence comes from Heterodontus francisci, assembly GCF_036365525.1. Classification (NCBI taxonomy): domain Eukaryota; kingdom Metazoa; phylum Chordata; class Chondrichthyes; order Heterodontiformes; family Heterodontidae; genus Heterodontus; species Heterodontus francisci. Next base: position 420,377 of record NW_027141108.1, read on the forward strand.
CCCTCTCTCCTTCTCTGTCACTCCCTCTCTCTCCTTCTCTCTCACTCTGTCCCTCCATCCGTCTTTCCCTCCCTGTCACTCCCACTCTCTCCTATCTCTGTCTTTCTCTCTGTCTTTCCTTGTGAATTTCCCTCCCTATCACTCCCTCTCACTCGTTCTATCCCTGCCTCTCTCCCTGTCCCTCCATCTGTCTTCCCACACCCCACCCATCAATCCGTCTCTCTCCTTCTATCTCTGTCTCTATCTCTCTATCCCTCCATCTGTCCTTCCCTCCCTGTGACTCCATTTCTCTCCCTTTCTCTCTCTCTCTCTCTCTCTCTCTGTCCCACCATCTGTCTTTCCCTCTCTGTCTCTCCCTCTCTCTCCTTCCATCTCTGCCTCTCAGTCTCTCTGTCCATCCATCTGTCTTTACCTCTCTGTCTCTCCCTCTCTCTCCATCTATCTCTGTCTCTCTCTCTCTGTCTTTCCATATGTCTTTCCCTTCCTGTCACTCCCTCTCTCTCCTTCCATCTCTGCCTCTCTCTCTCTCTGTCTCTCCAACTGCCTTTCCCTCTCTGTCTCATCCACACTCTCCTTCTCTCTCTGTCTCTGCCTCTCTCTCTGTCTCTCTGTCTCTCTCTCTCTGTCCCTCCATCTGCCTTTCCCTCTCTGTTGCTCCCAATCTCTCCTACTATCTCTGTCTCTCTCTCTGTTCCACCATTTGTCTTACCCTCTCTGTCACTCCCACTCTCCTCCTCTCTATCTCTCCCTCTCCCTCCTTCACTTTCTCACCGTCCCTCCATCTGTCTTTCCCCCCGTGTCACTCCCTCTCTCTCCTTCTATCTCTGACCCTCTCTCTCTCCGTCCGTCTGTCATTCCCTCCCTGTCTCTCCATCTCTCTCCTTTTATCTCTATCTCTCCATCTTTCTGTCCCTCTCTGTCTCTCCCTATCTCTCCTTCTCTCTCTGTCTCTCACTTTGTCCCTCTGTCTGTCTTTCCCTCCCTGTCACTCCCTCTCTCTCCTTCTATCGCTGTCTTTCTCTCTGTCTCTCCATCTGTCTTTCCCTCCCCATCACTCCCTCTCTCTCCTTCCATCTCTGTCTCTCCAACTGCCTTTCCCTCTCTGTTTCTCCCAATCTCTCCTTCTATCTCTGTTTCTCTCTCTCAATCCCTCCATCTGTCCATCTGTCCTTCCCTCCCTGACACTCCCTCTCTCTCCTTCTCTCTCTGTCCCTCCATCTGTCTTTCCCTCCCAGTCTCTCCCTCTCTCTCCTTCTATCACTGTCTCTCTCTCTCTGTCTTTCCATCTGTCTTTCCCTTCCTGACATTCCCTCTCCCTCCTTCCATCTCTGCCACTCTCTCTCTCGCTCTGTCTCTCCAACTGCCTTTCCCTCTCTGTCTCTCCCAATCTCTCCTTCTCTCTTTGTCTCTGCCTCGCTCTCTGTCCCTCCATCTGTCTTTCCCTCTGTCTCTCCCCTCTCTGCTTCCATCTCTGTCTCTCTCTCTCTATCTCTCCATCTCTCTTTCCCTCCCAGTCACTCCCTCTCACTCTTACAATCTCTGTCTCCCCCTCTCTCTCCTTCTATCACTGTCTCTCTCACTGTCTTTCCATCTGTCCTTCCCTCCCTGTCACTCCCTCTCTCTCCTTCCATCTCTGCCTCTCTCTCTTTTTCTGTCTCTCCAACTGCCTTTCCCTCTCTGTCTCTCCCAATCTCTCCTTCTCTCTCTGTCTCTGCCTCTCTCTCTGTCCCTCCATCTGTCTTTCCCTCTCTGTCTCTCCCTCTCTGTCCTTCTATCTCTGTCTCTCTCTGTCAATCCCTCCATCTGTCCATCCGTCCTTCCCTGCCTGACACTCCATCTCTCTCCTTCTCTCTCTGTCTCTCTCTCTGTCCGTCCATCTGTCTTTCCCTCGCTGTCACTCCCTCTGTCTCCTTCCATCTCTGCCTCTCTCTCTCTATCTGTCTTTCCCTCTCTGTCTCTCCCTCTCTCTTCTTCTACCACTGTCTCTCTTTCTCTCTTTGAATCTGTCATTCCCGCCCTGTCACTCCCTCTCTCTCCTTCCATCTCTGCCCCTCTCTCTCTCTCTGTCTCCAACTGCCTTTCCCTCTCTGTCTCTCCCTCTCTCTCCTTCTATCTCTGTCTCTCTCTCTCTATCTCTCCATCTCTCTTTCCCTCCCAGTCACTCCCTCTCACTCTTTCAATCTCTGTCTCTCCCTCTCTCTCCTTCTATCACTGTCTCTCTCACTGTCTTTCCATCTGTCCTTGCCTCCCTGTCACTCCCTCTCTCTCCTTCCATCTCTGCCTCTCTCTCTTTCTCTGTCTCTCCAACTGCCTTTCCCTCTCTGTCTCTCCCTCTCTCTCCTTCTATCTCTTTCTCTCTCTGTCAATCCCTCCATCTGTCCATCCGTCCTTCCATGCCTGACACTCCCTCTCTCTCCTTCTCTCTCTGTCTCTCTCTCTGTCCATCCATCTGTCTTTCCCTCCCTGTCTCTCCCTCTGTCTCCTTCCATCTCTGCACCTCTCTCTGTCTCTCCATCTGTCTTTCCCTCCCTGTCACTCCCTCTCTCTCCTTCCATCTCTGCCCCTCTCTCTCTCCAACTGCCTTTCCCTCTCTGTCTCTCCCAATCTCTCCTTCTGTCTCTGTCTCTGCCTCTCTCTCTGTCTCTCTCTCTGTCCCTCCATCTGTCTTTCCCTCTCTGTCTCTCTCTCTCCATCTCTCCATCTCTCTTTCCCTCCAAGTCACTCCCTCTCTCTCCTTCAATCTCTGTCTCTCCCTCTCTCTCCTTCTATCACTGTCTCTCCATCTGTCTTTCCCTCCCCATCACTCCCTCTCTGTACTTCCATCTCTGCCTCTCTCGCTGTCTCTCCATCTGTCTTTCCCTCTCTGTCTCTCCCTCTCTCTCCTTCTTTCACTGTCTCTCTCCCTCTGTCTTTCCATCTGTCTTTCCCTCCCTGTCACTCCCTCATTCTCCTTCCATCTCTGCCTCTCTCTCTCTCTCTCTGTCCCTCCATCTGCCTTTCCCTCTCTGCCTCTCCCAATCTTTCCTTCTCTCTCTGTCTCTGCCTCTCTCTCTGTCCCTCCATCTGTCTTTCCCTCTCTGTCTCTCCCTCTCTCTCCTTCCATCTCTTTCTCTCTCTGTCAATCCCTCCATCTGTCCATCCATCCTTCCCTGCCTGACACTCCCTCTCTCTCCTTCTCTCTCTGTCTCTCTCTCTGTCCATCCATCTGTCTTTCCCTCCCTGTCTCTCCCTCTCTCTCCTTCTACCACTGTCTCCCTCTCTCTGTCTTTCCATCTGTCATTCCCTCCCTGTCACTCCCTCTCTCTCCTTCCATCTCTGCCCCTCGCTCTCTCTCTGTCTCCAACTGCCTTTCCCTCTCTGTCTCTCCCAACCTCTCCTTTTCTCTCTGTCTCTGTCTCTCTCTCTGTCCCTCCATCTGTCTTTCCCTCTCTGTCTCTCTCTATCTCTCCATCTCTCTTTCCCTCCCAGTCACTCCCTCTCTCTCCTTCAATCTCTGTCTCTCCCTCTCTCTCCTTCCATCACTGTCTCTCCATCTGTCTCTCCATCTGTCTTTCCCTCCCCATCACTCCCTCTCGCTACTTCCATCTCTGCCTCTCTCGCTGTCTCTCCATCTGTCTTTCCCTATCTGTCTCACCCTCTCTCTACTTCTTTCACTGTCTCTCTCCCTCTGTCTTTCCATCTGTCTTTCCCTCCCTGTCACTCCCTCACTCTCCCTCCATCTCTCTGTCTCTCTCTCTCTGTCCCTCCATCTGCCTTTCCCTCTCTGTCTCTCCCAATCTCTCCTTCTCTCTCGTTCTCTGCCTATCAGTCTCTCTCTCTGTCCCTCCATCTGCCTTTCCCTCTCTGTCTCTCCCAATCTCTCCTTCTCTCTCGTTCTCTGCCTATCAGTCTCTCTCTCTGTCCCTCCATCTGCCTTTCCCTCTCTGTCTCTCCCTCTCTCTCCTTCTATCTCTGTCTCTCTCTCTCAATCCCTCCAGCTGTCCATCCGTCCTTCCCTCCCTGACACTCCCTCTCTCTCCTTCTCTCTCTGTCTCTCCAAATGCCTTTCCCTCTCTGTCTCTCCCAAACACTCCTTCTCTCTCTCTCTCTGCCTCTCTCTCTGTCTCTCTCTCTGTCCCTCCATCTGTCTTTGCCTCTCTGTCTCTCCCTCTCTCTCCTTCTATCACTGTCTCTCCCTCTCTGTCTTTCCATCTGTCTTTCCCTCCTTGTCACTCCCCCTCTCTCCTTCCATCTCTGCCCCTCTCTCTTTCTCTCTGTCTCTCCAACTGCCTTTCCCTCTCTGTCTCTCCCAATCTCTCCTTCTCTCTCTCTCTCTGTCTCTCTCTCTGTCTCTCTCTCTGTCCCTCCATCTGTCTTTCCCTCTCTGTCTCTCCCTCTCTCTCCTTCTGTCTCTGTCTCTCTCTCTCTCCATCCCTCCACCTGTCCATCGGTCCTTCCCTTCCTGTCACTCCATCTCTCTCCATCTCTCTCTGTCTCTCTCTTGGTCTCTCCATCTGTCTTCCCACCCACCCCCATCACTCCATCTCTCTCCTTCTATCTCTGTCTCTCTCTCTCTCTATCCCTCCATCTGTCCTTCCTTCACTGTCACTCCATCTCTCTCCTCTCTCTGTCTCTCACTCTGTCCCTCCATCTGTCTTTCCCTCTCTGTCACTCCCTCCCTCTCCTTCTATCTCTGTCACTCCCTCTCTGTCTTTCTATTTCTATCTCTGTCTCTCTCTCTCTGTCTCTCCATCTGTCCTTCCCTCACTGTCACTCCATCTCTCTCCTCTCTCTGTCTCTCACTCTGTCCCTCCATCTGTCTTTCCCTCTCTGTCACTCCCTCCCTCTCCTTCTATCTCTGTCACTCCCTCTCTGTCTTTCTATTTCTATCTCTGTCTCTCTCTCTCTCTGTCTCTCCATCTGTCCTTCCCTCACTGTCACTCCATCTCTCTCCTCTCTCTTTCTCTCACTCTGCCCCTCCATCTGTCTTTCCCTCTCTGTCACTCCCTCCCTCTCCTTCTATCTCTGTCTCTCTCTCTGCTATCACTGACACTGGGAGAGAGACAGAGGGACGGAGGGTTAGATATGAAGGCATAGAGAGGGCCGTAGAGAGGGACAAACTTGGAGAGAGAGAGAGAATGTTGAGTTGGATGAAGAGGATAATGTAAGATATATTAACTTGATTTAATCCTTCACTGCTGGGTACACAAACATATTTGAGATAGGCATGGAGAGAAAACGAACATCGGGAGAGGGAGGAATGCAGTAAAGTTGGGGCCCAGGCGGACACTTTTGATGATCCAGAAGGAATAGCCTCCATTATAAATATTCAGCCAGCTATTCCACTGTGGAAATTTCATGCTGGCTTATTGGTTAATTTTTAAACCTGTGATTGATAGATTCTTGTTAACCAAAGGTATTAAGAGATAAAGGGCAAAGGTGGGATATATGGTGTTAGTTAGATCACAGATCAGCCCTGATCTCACTGAATGCTGGAACAGGGTCGAGGGGTTAAATTGCCTCCTCATCTTCCTATGTCTGATGTTTTATATCCTTCTTTCACTCTCACACACCCTGTCTGTCTGTGTCTCCCTCTATTTCTCTCATTCTCTCTCTCTCTCTCTGTCTGTTTCGGACAGTGTAGAGTGAGATTCACTCTGTATCCACCCCATGATGTTCCTGCCCTGGGAGTGTGTGATGGGACAGTGTCGAGGGAAATTTACTCTGTGTCAAACCCAACATTGTGCTTGGCTTGGGAATATTTAATGGGACAGTGTAGCTGGAGATTTACTCTGTATCCCTGGAATTTTGAAGGCTCAGGTGTGATTTGATGATTGTTTTCAAGATAATAAGGGAAACTGATAGGGTGGACAGAGAGTAACAATTCCCACTGGCTGCAGAGTCTAGAACATGGGGGCATAGTCTAAAAATATAAACCTAGTCTAAAAACCTTTCAGGAGTGAAATGAAGAAACACTTCAACACACCAGGTGTGGTATCAGTTTGAAACTCTCTTCCACAATCAGCAATTGATGCTGAGACACTTGTTAATTTTTAAATCTGAGTTTGAGAGATTTTTGTTAACCAAAGGTATTAAGGGACAAAGATCGGTACATGGAGTTAGATCACACATCAGCCATGAGCTCATTGAATGACAGAACAGGGTTGAGGGGCCAAATGGCCTCCTCCTCTTCCTCTGTCCTACGCCCAATATCCTGCTATCACTCTCTGTGTCTTGGTCTCTGTCTCCCTCTTTGTCTCTCTGTCTGTCTGTCTCTCTCTCCTCTCATCTGTGGAAATCCACACACATCAGTCAGCCATTTTAGGTTCATTTTCAGTGGCCATTTTATGTTCCCACAACACTGGGACATTTATCGCTGTCTATCCCAAACCATCTCCCTTTGTAGTCTATTTGTGTCCTCCTCACAGCTTATTGTCCCACCTAACCTAGTATCTCTCTCCTTTGCTCCGTCTCACCCACGCACTCTCCCCCCTCTCTCTCCCCCCCCATTTCTCTCTCCCCCCATTTCTCTCTCTCCCCCCCACCCCCCCGCAATCTCTCTTTAAGTGTCCTGTTATCACATCCTTTATTACAGATTCGACCATTTTCCCAATGACTGATGTTAGACGAACAGGTCTTTAGTTCCCCATTTTCTCTCTCCTTCCTTTTGTAAATAGTGGGGTTACATTTGCTACCTTCTAATCTGCCTCTCTCACACTGCCTCTCCCACACTGCCTCTGTCCCTCGCTATCTGTCTTACCCCCTCTCTCTCTCGCTATCTATCCCTCTCTGTCTTTTTCTCTCTCTCGCTCTATCTCTCCCTCTCTCTCTCTACCTCTGTCCATGTCTCAATTTGTGCCTCCCTCACACCATCTCTCCCTCTCTCTCTGTCTCTCTCTAGCTCTCTGTCTGCCTCTCTATGTCTGCCTCACTGTGTCTCCTTCTCTCTCTGTGCCTCTCTCACTCTCTATCTGTCTCTCCCCCAGCTCTCTCTCTCTGTCTCTCCCTCTCTCTCTTTCTCAACCTCTGTCCATGTCTCAATTTGTGCCTCCCTCACACCATCGCTCCCTCTCTCTGTCTCTCTCTATCTCTCTCTCTGCCTCTCTCTCTCTGCCTCTCTCTCTTCAGCCTCTCCCTCTCTAGCTCTCCCTCTCTCTCGCTGCCTCTGTCCACGTCTCAGTTTGTGTCTCCCCCACACTATCTCTCCCTCCCTCTCTCCCTCCCTCTCTCCCTCCCTCTCTCCCTCCCTCTCTCACTCCCTCTCTCCCTCCCTCTCTCCCTCCCTCTCTCTCTCTCATTCTCCCTCTCTCCCTCCCTCTCTCCCTCCCTCTCTCCCTCCCTCTCTCACTCCCTCTCTCCCTCCCTCTCTCCCTCACTCTCTCCCTCCCTCTCTCTCTCTTTCTCTATCTCAGAGTTACAGCTCAGATGATTAACCTCTTTATCCATGTGTTATGAACACGGGACTTTGTCTCTCTCCCATTTTCTAGGATGTTGCCAGGACTGGAGAATTGTAGCTATGAGGATAGGCAGGGGTTGTTGTCCTTGGAAAAGCGAAGGCCGAGGGGAGATCTGATTGAAATGTACAAAATGTTGAGGGTCCTGGATAGAGTGGAGGTGAAGGGCAGAGAACCATAGCAGAAAGGTCAGTGACGAGGGGGCATAGATTTAAAGTGATTGGCAGAAAAATTAGAGGGGAGTTGAGGAAAATCTTTTTCACCCAGAGGGTCGCGATGGTCTGGAACTCACTGCCTGAAAGGGTAGTTGAGGCAGAGACCCTCAACTCATTCAGAAGGAGTCTGGATCGGCACCTCAAGTGCGGTAAGCTGCAGAGCTCAGACCAAATGCTGGAAGGTGGGATTAGAATAGGTTGATCGTTTTCGGCTGGCACAGAGAGGATGGGCCAAGTGGCCGCTTTCTGTGCCTTAAAATTTCTATGTTGCCCTCGCCAACTCTATTTTTCCCTCTGTTACCCTCTGAATCCCAGTCTCTCCCTCTCTGTTACTCTCTGAATCCCAGTCTCTCCCTCTCTGTTAC